>NC_089847.1:3152590-3230090 GCF_035609145.1 Eleutherodactylus coqui | reverse complement strand
CAATCGTGAGAGGGCCGGGGGTCTCATAAAGGGGCCAATCAGTGCTGATGAAAGCACCTGACAATCCTGCTTCCCTAGGGTGCGTTCCCACATAACATTAACCGCTGGCGGCAGAGACTCCGCCAGCCATGACAGTCAGTGAAAGCACAACTTGGTGATGAAGTCAGCAAAATTGTGCAGCTGTTGGCAGCCACAGCTGGGCGCAGTCTCTGCCGCGGGCACTTTTTGTGTCGTGGGAAGGCCCATTTACACGGCCGGCTCAGATATCTCTTCACAATTTATTACCTCTACAGCTGATGGTTTGTAAGACTCCTACACGCTCCTGACATGCCCGGCCTGCTGGCACTGGTGCCCACCGCGCGGTTTAGTCTTTACGGTACGCGGACTATTTCAGGCAGTTATCAGTGTGTTTCCTAGTATTAAAGCACAACCCAGCAGGACCCCTTCCCCCGGCTGGAAGCGTATTGGCGGCCGCCTGATGATGCTTTTTGTGTATTTTACAGTCATTTTTGCTCCCGCAGGTCGTGTTCTTTTGCGTGCGGCAAACAAACGCCGGAATGAAACTAATTAGTTCCGGGTGTGATGATTGTCACGCAGTATTTCACACATCCAGTTGCGTACCGCGCATCCTCTACTGACGGCTTTGGGACCTCCGAGACGCAAAAAAACAGAAAAGCGGAAGATCTTGTCACATGATCTAAATGCGTGCGCAAAATACGGAGATGTGAAGGAACCAATGACATCACTGCGCTCCATCCTCTGGGCTTTGTGCACAAATACTGTAGTGTGAAGCCGGACTCATCCGGACGATCTGCACCAACCGCAATGTGATTATGATGCAGTTAATCTGCTATGTGACTTGTGGCGATTCACGCACCGACGGCCCAGACAGAACAAAAGTTCTGAAAGTCTCCAGCCGTGATGCTACTTTCATAAGAAGCATCTAGTAAAAGCGACCCTCCAGGCCCGGAGAAACAAAAATGGCCGAACCGCCTCTCTGACTACCTGATTCGCACTGGGAATAGCATGCATTGGTAGCTGGAGACACTACAGGCTGCTCTGACTGGTCAGCACTGGTCATGTGGGCAGCACTAGCCAATCAGAGCAGGTGTAATGTCATGGACTAATGAAGCATACTAATAGACAGTGTGTATCAGGTGGTCGGCCATCTTTGTTTGTCCCGGCCCGGAGGGTCGCTTTAAGGGCCCTTTCCATTTCCACACTTGATGCCGCCTCATTATTGCTCACCTCCATTTCTGACGAGCTGCAGTCCATTTCTGTGACTTCGTTCAGACATCCGGCCACCAGCTTACCTAACGAACCAAAGAGAGTCATTATAACGAGTTCATCCGTTAATCCAGAGAGGTAATAGTTAATTAACCAGACGACTTGACAATAATAGTGAAAATTGCTTCATAAATGCTACTAAAATCCATCAGTTTTGGCCAGAAGGCTGATTGATCCGGCTTCGCGATCTTCATCAACCACAAGAACTGTTTACACAGAGCAATATGCATCAGAAGACGAATACTGATCAATGAGACCAACAATCGTCCACCGGCCATTACATGGGCCAACTAGAATCTAATCCAGTGGTGGCGAACCTATGGCACGCATGGCACACAGTGCCCTCCCTGCTGGTACACGCCGCCGTCAGCCACTCACCACGTTAGTGGATACAGGCAGGGGCCGCGGCTCCCCGGTATACTTGTATTATGTCGCCACCGGAAGATAGGGTTGGCAACATAATGTAGGCGTCTGACATGTTGTAACGCCCCCAGCCTATCAGAAGCTGGGGGCGTTACATGTCAAACCCCGTGTGTGGCCTTAGCAGAGGAAGCGTCTGCGGCGGAGGGAGTGGCGGCGGACGGAGTAGAGGGAGCAGCGGCAGACCAAGCAGAGAGTTCAGCGGCAGCAGCAGGGACGCTGGAGGGAGCAGCGCCGGCAGCAGAAGACGGAGTGCCGGTGGCATGAGCACAGCCACTGCCAGCGGAGGCTGGAGGGAGCAGCGGCAGCAGCTGGAGAGCAGGACACGGAGTGGCTGCAGCACAGACTGTGGGTACGCTGTGGGGTGTCGCTATTATACTGGGGGATGTTTACATGTGGTGGACATGGGCAGGGCTGTTTCGTAATAGACCGGGTACAGATTTTGACTGCTTTTTGGATGTGGAAATGCTGCAGAATTTCAGGATCTAAAAAGCAGTCACAATCTGCACCCGTCTATTTTTATAACGGCCCTGTCCTTTTTTAGACCGACGGGGGTGAGATCATACGTCGTGATAAGCCCCGCCCCCTGCCATGTTGGCACTGATCTAATCCAATCATTCCCCTAGAAGGAGTATATATATACACTCACTGTCAGTAACCTCCTCCCCTAGAAGTTGTTGGATTGAATGACGCTTCCTCTGTGTGATTGTAACATTGTTAGAAGTGATTAGAATATCAGAGCGAAGGCGTCGTTTACTGTGGAGAACCGACCGCTTGTAGGGAGGCTCTAGTACCATATTGTACCGCCTCAAGGTCACCTTGTGTGCCCCCATCCACTGGTCCCCAACACCTCCTAACAGTCTGGTCAGATGCTCCTCTCTACTGGTGGTCTGTAGGGGGCGTCCTCAGCCCGCTCACCTTGTGTGCCCCCATCCACTGGTCCCCAACACCTCCTAACAGTCTGGTCAGACGCTCCTCTCTACTGGTGGTCTGTAGGGGGCGTCCTGAGCCCGGTCACCTTGTGTTCCCCCATCCACTGGTCCCAACACCCCCTAACAGTCTGGTCAGACGCTCCTCTCTACTGGTGGTCTGTAGGGGGCGTCCTGAGCCCAGTCACCTTGTGTGCCCTCACATATCCACTGGTCCCAACACCCCCTAACAGTCTGGTCAGACGCTCCTCTCTACTGGTGGTCTGTAGGGGGCGTCCTGAGCCCGGTCACCTTGTGTTCCCCCATCCACTGGTCCAAACACCCCCTAACAGTCTGGTCAGACGCTCCTCTCTACTGGTGGTCTGTAGGGGGCGTCCTGAGCCCAGTCACCTTGTGTGCCCTCACATATCCACTGGTCCCAACACCCCCTAACAGTCTGGTCAGCAGCTCATCTCTACTGTTGGTCTGTAGGGGGCGTCCTGAGCCCGGTCACCTTGTGTGCCCCCATCCACTGGCCCCCACACACCCTAACAGTCTGGTCAGATGCTCCTCTCTACTGGTGGTCTGTAGGGGGCATCCTGAGCCTGGTCACTTTGTGCCCCCATCCACTGGTCCCAACACCCCCTAACAGTCTGGTCAGCAGCTCATCTCTACTGTTGGTCTGTAGGGGGCGTCCTGAGCCCAGTCACCTTGTGTGCCCTCACATATCCACTGGTCCCAACACCCCCTAACAGTCTGGTCAGCAGCTCATCTCTACTGGTGGTCTGTAGGGGGCGTCCTGAGCCCAGTCACCTTGTGTGCCCTCACACATCCACTGGCCCCCACACACCCTAACAGTCTGGTCAGATGCTCCTCTCTACTGGTGGTCTGTAGGGGGCATCCTGAGCCCGGTCACCTTGTGTGCCCCCATCCACTGCTCCCAACACCTCCTAACAGTCTGATCAGACGCTCCTCTCTACTGGTGGTCTGTAGGGGGCGTCCTGAGCCTGGTCACCTTGTGTGCCCCCATCCACTGGTCCCAACACCTCCTAACAGCCTGGTCAGAATGGCCGGTGGGGACAATTCATGGATACGACCACCCAGCTTCTCCTACCCCAATAATGCGCCCCCTCTGGTAACGGGGTGAAGTCTCTTCTCTGCGTCGTAGAGGCATCTAGTGGCCAACAAGCTCTACAAGCAGAAGAAGAGGTCACTACACACAAGGAGCCTCCGAGAGCCTCTTATAGGCCAAGGGGGGAACCACTTTTAGGGCCTCCGGTGACCGTTCATCTAATCCCCCCAACTCTCCTCACCGGCGCATCTCCTATTTCCGGGGCCTTTTATGCAGCTGATAATCAGGCAAGAACTTTAGTGCAAGCATTCTTCTGGATGAACGCTCTTGTCCGGGTATTGGGCCCTTTAGGGGCGACATTGTGATTGTATCAGTCCCCTTTTCTGAAGCCACATCTAGTCCTGGATAAGATGAACGCCGGGAGGACATCCAACTGCTGTCCTGGAGTTTAGGGGTCTACTAGCCATCTGTTTGTTTTTGGGCTTCCAACCTGAAAATTACTTGCTCGCTTTTAGGGCCTAAACAGACGATCCCGCGGGCCACGGAGCGTATCGCTGCAGGAACAGGTCAAAGGGCTTTTACAGGTCAAACTCCGCACTATTGCGCATAAAAAAAACCCCAACCGGTGAGATCGGGCGCGGCCGGGGTGTTTTTTCATGCGTAGGAATTGCATGTGAGAAACAATGAAATCAATGGCTTCGCTTTGTCGCATTTCGCACGTCTGATCCGCAAACACGTTTGTCTGTTGAAGCCCTGAACTCACTTCTGCAGCTCCATATCAGCGCCCGGCCATCACTCTACAATCGCCTTTACACGGAGTGCGGTTGGTCGTATGAGCACGTGGCCGCCTCCCCAACGACTATCTCACGCAGAAGCGACAGTCAGTCAGTGAATGGAGGCAGAGCGCTCCGGGGGTCTCTTCTGGAAGAAGCCGCTCATTAGTCATTTGTGTCAGTGAGATGAAACGAGGCAACTGGCGACTAATAAGCGATTTCTCCCTCAGTGCTTAGATTTCCGAGGGTTCCTTTTCCTTATGATGCAGCAAGCCACCGAGTCCTCGCAGCGATGTCAGCGCTCACTAAGTCCTCGCAGCGATGTCAGCGCTCACTAAGTCCTCGCAGCGATGTCAGCGCTCACTAAGTCCTCGCAGCGATGTCAGCGTTGACCAAGTCCTCGCAGTGGTCTCGGCGCTCACCAAGTCCTCGCAGCAGTCTCGGTGCTCACCAAGTCCTCTCAGTGGTCTCGGTGCTCACCAAGTCCTCGCAGCGGTCTCGGTGCTCACCAAGTCCTCTCAGTGGTCTCGGTGCTCACCAAGTCCTCGCAGCGGTCTCGGTGCTCACCAAGTCCTCTCAGCGGTCTCGGTGCTCACCAAGTCCTCTCAGCGGTCTCGGTGCTCACCAAGTCCTCGCCGCAGTTCCAGCGCTCACCAAGCCCTCGCCGCAGTTCCGGCGCTCATCAAGCCCTCGCCGCAGTTCCGGCGCTCATCAAGCCCTCGCCGCAGTTCCGGCGCTCACCAAGCCCTCGCCGCAGTTCCGGCGCTCACCAACCCCTCGCCGCAGTTTCGGGGCTCACCAACCCCTCGCCGCAATTTCGGGGCTCACTTACCCTTCTGCTCCTCTTCTGGGACGATCCTGTAGACCTTGTAGGGTTCTGAGATGTCCAGCTGCGATCTGTCTGTCACCTCCTCAAAGTCCGGACTTTTATTTAAGGCGCAGCGTAATCGTGTCTTCCAAGTGGCCGGCTCCGCTCGGTCGCCTTCTTTGAATTTCCCTTTGAATATCGCCCAGGCCTACCAAGACAGGGAAGAAGCAGGTTCCTTCTGTTACTAGGAAGATTTACATCATGTCACATTATCAGCACTGAGACCCTTCTCCAATCCTAGCCGGGACAGAGACCATGGGCCGCCAGCTCCTGTGTCACCGCTTATCTCAGAACTCATTCTCTCCTGAGCCCAGATGTGTAGCGAGTGTCTGGTGGGCCAGGAGTCAGCAGGGATCTGGGGGGAGATGCACTACATATAGCTGATGGATCTGCAGGCATACACCAGGATGCAGGAGACACTTGTACGGCCGATCCTAGCGGAAATATAACCGATTCTCTTTCCTAACCTTCATCCAAAACCCAGCAGGACCAATGCTGGCAGAGCGCCCCCTTATGACATCACTCTATCTCCTTAGGTGCGTTTCACACGGGCAATTTGCAGTTTTGCCGCAAGAAAACTGCAGCAAAATCAATCTTTACCCCCACGATTCTTGAGAATAATCCCCCATCAGCTGCCCCTGCAGGCTCGCTTCTCAGCCGGCTGTTTGCTCAGCAGAGGTCCAATGTATTTGGGTTGGTGCTTTGTACCACATAGCCAGCAATCCGTATTCACAGACTGATGGCTGTTGTGGCCCCGGGCCGTACCACGGGCAGTCCGATGACTATATATATAATGTAGGGACAGTCTGCAGACTGTATATATATATAAAGTGCGGACACATATATATATAGTCTGCGGACTGTCTGTACATTTTATATATACAGTGGGGGGGGGGGGGTATTTAGTCAGATCTCAATGGTACAAGTTCTCCTGTGACATCATAGGTGACCTCAACTGTGAGAGACAACAGGAGAAAACATCCAGAACATCACAGTCTGATGGGTAACGGATTTATGTGCAAATTAGGGTGGAAAATCAGTATTTGGTCGCCTACAAACAGGCAGGACTTCGGGGTCTCACAGAGCTGTAACTTCTTCTGTAAGAGGCTCCTCTGTCCTCCACTTATTACCTGTTATCAGTATATAAGACACCTGTCCACAACCTCCAGCAGTCACACTCCAAACTCCACCATGGTGAAGACCAAAGAGCTGCCGAAGGACATCAGAAACACAATTGTGGCCGCAGCAGACGGGGAGACTGAATCTGCAAGAGGCAAGGAGCTTGGTGGGAAGAAACCAACGGTGGGGGCAATAATTAGAGATGGAAGAGATACAAGAGCGCTGATGATCTCCTCGGTCTGGGGCTCCACGTAAGATCTCACCCCGTGGGATCAAAATGATCACAAGAACGATGAGCAAAAATCCCAGAACCACACGGGGGAACCTAGTGAATGACCTGCAGAGAGCTGGGACCAACATAACAAAGGCCACCATCAGTAACACACTACACCGCCAGGGACTCAGATCCTGCAGAGAGCTGGGACCAACGTAACAAAGGCTACCATCAGTAACACACTACACCACCAGGGACTCAGATCCTGCAGAGAGCTGGGACCAACGTAACAAAGGCTACCATCAGTAACACACTGCGCCGCCAGGGACTCAGATCCTGCAGAGAGCTGGGACCAACGTAACAAAGGCTACCATCAGTAACACACTACACCACCAGGGACTCAGATCCTGCAGAGAGCTGGGACCAACGTAACAAAGGCTACCATCAGTAACACACTACACCGCCAGGGACTCAGATCCTGCAGAGAGCGGGACCAACGTAACAAAGGCTACCATCAGTAATACACTACACCACCAGGGACTCAGATCCTGCAGAGAGCTGGGACCAACGTAACAAAGGCTACCATCAGTAACACACTACACCGCCAGGGACTCAGATCCTGCAGAGAGCGGGACCAACATAACAAAGGCTACCATCAGTAACACACTACACCACCAGGGACTCAGATCCTGCAGAGAGGGGGACTAACGTAACAAAGGCCACCATCAGTAACACACTACACCACCAGGGACTCAGATCCTGCAGAGAGCTGGGACCAACGTAACAAAGGCTACCATCAGTAACACACTACACCGCCAGGGACTCAGATCCTGCAGAGAGCGGGACCAACATAACAAAGGCTACCATCAGTAACACACTACACCACCAGGGACTCAGATCCTGCAGAGAGGGGGACTAACGTAACAAAGGCCACCATCAGTAACACACTACACCACCAGGGACTCAGATCCTGCAGAGAGCGGGACCAACGTAACAAAGGCTACCATCAGTAACACACTGCGCCGCCAGGGACTCAGATCCTGCAGAGAGCGGGACCAACATAACAAAGGCCACCATCAGTAACACACTACACCGCCAGGGACTCAGATCCTGCAGAGAGCGGGACCAACGTAACAAAGGATACCATCAGTAACACACTACACCGCCAGGGACTCAGATCCTGCAGAGAGCGGGACCAACGTAACAAAGGCCACCATCAGTAACACACTACACCGCCAGGGACTCAGATCCTGCAGAGAGCGGGACCAACGTAACAAAGGATACCATCAGTAACACACTACACCGCCAGGGACTCAGATCCTGCAGAGAGCGGGACCAACGTAACAAAGGCTACCATCAGTAACACACTACACCGCCAGGGACTCAGATCCTACAGAGAGCTGGGACCAACGTAACAAAGGATACCATCAGTAACACACTACACCGCCAGGGACTCAGATCCTGCAGAGAGCGGGACCAACATAACAAAGGCTACCATCAGTAACACACTACACCGCCAGGGACTCAGATCCTGCAGAGAGCAGGACCAACGTAACAAAGGATACCATCAGTAACACACTACACCGCCAGGGACTCAGATCCTGCAGAGAGGGGGACTAACGTAACAAAGGCCACCATCAGTAACACACTACACCACCAGGGACTCAGATCCTGCAGAGAGCTGGGACCAACGTAACAAAGGCCACCATCAGTAATACACTACACCACCAGGGACTCAGATCCTGCAGAGAGCGGGACCAACGTAACAAAGGCTACCATCAGTAACACACTGCGCCGCCAGGGACTCAGATCCTGCAGAGAGCGGGACCAACATAACAAAGGCCACCATCAGTAACACACTACACCGCCAGGGACTCAGATCCTGCAGAGAGCGGGACCAACGTAACAAAGGCCACCATCAGTAACACACTACACCACCAGGGACTCAGATCCTGCAGAGAGCGGGACCAACATAACAAAGGCTACCATCAGTAACACACTACACCGCCAGGGACTCAGATCCTGCAGAGAGCGGGACCAACGTAACAAAGACTACCATCAGTAACACACTACACCGCCAGGGACTCAGATCCTGCAGAGAGCGGGGCCAACGTAACAAAGGCCACCATCAGTAATACACTACACCGCCAGGGACTCAGATCCTGCAGAGAGCGGGACCAACGTAACAAAGGCCACCATCAGTAACACACTACACCACCAGGGACTCAGATCCTGCAGAGAGCGGGACCAATGTAACAAAGGCTACCATCAGTAACACACTACACCGCCAGGGACTCAGATCCTGCAGAGAGCGGGACCAACATAACAAAGGCCACCATCAGTAACACACTACACCGCCAGGGACTCAGATCCTGCAGAGAGCGGGACCAACGTAACAAAGGCTACCATCAGTAACACACTACGCCGCCAGGGACTCAGATCCTGCAGAGAGCGGGACCAACATAACAAAGGCTAACATCAGTAATACACTACACCGCCAGGGACTCAGATCCTGCAGAGAGCGGGACCAACGTAACAAAGGCCACCATCAGTAACACACTACACCGCCAGGGACTCAGATCCTGCAGAGAGCGGGACCAACGTAACAAAGGCCACCATCAGTAACACACTACACCACCAGGGACTCAGATCCTGAAGAGAGCGGGACCAACGTAACAAAGGCTACCATCAGTAACACACTACACCACCAGGGACTCAGATCCTGCAGAGAGCTGGGACCAACGTAACAAAGGCTACCATCAGTAACACACTACGCCACCAGGGACTCAGATCCTGCAGAGAGCGGGACCAACGTAACAAAGGCCACCATCAGTAACACACTACACCGCCAGGGACTCAGATCCTACAGAGAGCGGGACCAACGTAACAAAGGCTACCATCAGTAACACACTACACCGCCAGGGACTCAGATCCTGCAGAGAGCGGGACCACCGTAACAAAGGCTACCATCAGTAACACACTACACCACCAGGGACTCAGATCCTGCAGAGAGCGGGACCAACGTAACAAAGGCCACCATCAGTAACACACTACACCACCAGGGACTCAGATCCTGCAGAGAGCTGGGACCAACATAACAAAGGCTACCATCAGTAACACACTACGCCACCAGGGACTCCGATCCTGCAGAGAGCGGGACCAACGTAACAAAGGCTACCATCAGTAACACACTACACCACCAGGGACTCAGATCCTGCAGAGAGCGGGACCAACGTAACAAAGGCTACCATCAGTAACACACTACGACACCAGGGACTCAGATCCTGCAGAGAGCGGGGACCAACGTAACAAAGGCTACCATCAGTAACACACTACACCGCCAGGGACTCAGATCCTGCAGAGAGCTGGGACCAACGTAACAAAGGCCACCATCAGTAACACACTACACCGCCAGGGACTCAGATCCTGCAGAGAGCGGGACCAACATAACAAAGGCCACCATCAGTAATACACTACACCGCCAGGGACTCAGATCCTGCAGAGAGCTGGGACCAACGTAACAAAGGCCACCATCAGTAATACACTACACCGTCAGGGACTCAGATCCTGCAGAGAGCGGGACCAACATAACAAAGGCTACCATCAGTAACACACTACGCCACCAGGGACTCAGATCCTGCAGAGAGCGGGACCAACGTAACAAAGGCTACCATCAGTAACACACTACACCGCCAGGGACTCAGATCCTGCAGAGAGCTGGGACCAACGTAACAAAGGCCACCATCAGTAAAACACTACACCGCCAGGGACTCACATCCTGCAGAGAGCTGGGACCAACGTAACAAAGGCTACCATCAGTAACACACTACGCCACCAGGGACTCAGATCCTGCAGAGAGCGGGACCAACGTAACAAAGGCCACCATCAGTAACACACTACGCCGCCAGGGACTCAAATCCTGCAGAGAGCTGGGACCAACGTAACAAAGGCTACCATCAGTAACACACTACGCCGCCAGGGACTCAGATCCTGCAGAGAGCGGGACCAACGTAACAAAGGCTACCATCAGTAACACACTACGCCGCCAGGGACTCAGATCCTGCAGAGAGCGGGACCAACATAACAAAGGCTAACATCAGTAATACACTACACCGCCAGGGACTCAGATCCTGCAGAGAGCGGGACCAACGTAACAAAGGCCACCATCAGTAACACACTACACCGCCAGGGACTCAGATCCTGCAGAGAGCGGGACCAACGTAACAAAGGCCACCATCAGTAACACACTACACCACCAGGGACTCAGATCCTGAAGAGAGCGGGACCAACGTAACAAAGGCTACCATCAGTAACACACTACACCACCAGGGACTCAGATCCTGCAGAGAGCTGGGACCAACGTAACAAAGGCTACCATCAGTAACACACTACGCCACCAGGGACTCAGATCCTGCAGAGAGCGGGACCAACGTAACAAAGGCCACCATCAGTAACACACTACACCGCCAGGGACTCAGATCCTACAGAGAGCGGGACCAACGTAACAAAGGCTACCATCAGTAACACACTACACCGCCAGGGACTCAGATCCTGCAGAGAGCGGGACCACCGTAACAAAGGCTACCATCAGTAACACACTACACCACCAGGGACTCAGATCCTGCAGAGAGCGGGACCAACGTAACAAAGGCCACCATCAGTAACACACTACACCACCAGGGACTCAGATCCTGCAGAGAGCTGGGACCAACATAACAAAGGCTACCATCAGTAACACACTACGCCACCAGGGACTCCGATCCTGCAGAGAGCGGGACCAACGTAACAAAGGCTACCATCAGTAACACACTACACCACCAGGGACTCAGATCCTGCAGAGAGCGGGACCAACGTAACAAAGGCTACCATCAGTAACACACTACGACACCAGGGACTCAGATCCTGCAGAGAGCGGGGACCAACGTAACAAAGGCTACCATCAGTAACACACTACACCGCCAGGGACTCAGATCCTGCAGAGAGCTGGGACCAACGTAACAAAGGCCACCATCAGTAACACACTACACCGCCAGGGACTCAGATCCTGCAGAGAGCGGGACCAACATAACAAAGGCCACCATCAGTAATACACTACACCGCCAGGGACTCAGATCCTGCAGAGAGCTGGGACCAACGTAACAAAGGCTACCATCAGTAACACACTACACCGCCAGGGACTCAGATCCTGCAGAGAGCGGGACCAACGTAACAAAGGCCACCATCAGTAACACACTACACCGCCAGGGACTCAGATCCTGCAGAGAGCGGGACCAACGTAACAAAGGCTACCATCAGTAATACACTACACCGTCAGGGACTCAGATCCTGCAGAGAGCGGGACCAACATAACAAAGGCTACCATCAGTAACACACTACGCCACCAGGGACTCAGATCCTGCAGAGAGCGGGACCAACGTAACAAAGGCTACCATCAGTAACACACTACACCGCCAGGGACTCAGATCCTGCAGAGAGCTGGGACCAACGTAACAAAGGCCACCATCAGTAAAACACTACACCGCCAGGGACTCACATCCTGCAGAGAGCTGGGACCAACGTAACAAAGGCTACCATCAGTAACACACTACGCCACCAGGGACTCAGATCCTGCAGAGAGCGGGACCAACGTAACAAAGGCCACCATCAGTAACACACTACGCCGCCAGGGACTCAAATCCTGCAGAGAGCTGGGACCAACGTAACAAAGGCTACCATCAGTAACACACTACGCCGCCAGGGACTCAAATCCTGCAGAGAGCTGGGACCAACGTAACAAAGGCCACCATCAGTAACACACTACACCACCAGGGACTCAGATCCTGCAGAGAGCGGGACCAACGTAACAAAGGCTACCATCAGTAACACACTACACCACCAGGGACTCAGATCCTGCAGAGAGTGGGACCAAAGTAACAAAGGCTACCATCAGTAACACACTACACCGCCAGGGACTCCGATCCTGCAGAGAGCGGGACCAACATAACAAAGGCTACCATCAGTAACACACTACACCACCAGGGACTCAGATCCTGCAGAGAGCGGGACCAACGTAACAAAGGCCACCATCAGTAACACACTACACCACCAGGGACTCAGATCCTGCAGAGAGCGGGACCAACGTAACAAAGGCTACCATCAGTAACACACTACACCACCAGGGACTCAGATCCTGCAGTGCCAGACGTGGCCCCCTGCTGAAGCCGGTACATGTCCGGGGCCGACTGAAGAGTATTGGGAGAATGTCATATGGTCAGATGAAACCAAAGCAGAACTGTTTGGCAGAAACAACTCGTCGTGTTTGGAGGAGAAAGAATGCTGAGTTGCATCCAAAGAGCACCATACCTACTGTGAAGCATGGGGGGGGGGGGGGGGGGGGGGCAACATCATGCTCTGGGGCTGTTACCAGGACGACTGATCCATATACATGAAAGAATGGACGGGGCCATGTATCGGCAAACCTCCTTCCATCAGCAAGGGCACTGAAGATGAAACGTGGCTGGGTCTTTCAGCATGACGATGAACCCAAGCTCACCACCAGGGCCATGAAGGAGGGGCTTCGTAAGAAGCATTTCAAGGTCCTGGAGTGGCCTAGCCAGTCTCCAGATCTAAACCCTATAGAAAACCTTTGGAAGGAGTTAAAGTCCGTGTTGCCCAGCGACGGCCCCAAAACATCACTGCTCTAGAGAAGATCTGCATGGAGGAATGGGCCAACATACCAGCAACAGTGTGTGCCAACCTTGGGAGGACTTACAGAAACCGTCTGACCTCGGTCATTACCAATAAAGGATTTATAACAAAGGATTGAGATGAACGGCTGTTATTGACCAAATACTGATTTTCCACCCTAATTTGCACATAAATCCGTTACCCATCAGACTGTGATGTTCTGGATGTTTTCTCCTGTTGTCTCTCACAGTTGAGGTCACCGATGATGTCACAGGAGGACTTGTACAATTGGGATCTGACTAAATACTTTTTTTCCCCACTGTATATAATGTATGGACAGTCCACTTACTATATATAATATATATACATATAAATTCTACAGACAGTCCGCTGACTGTATATATATAATGTACGCTCGGTCCGCTAACTATATAATGTACAGACAGTCCAGTGACTGTATATAATATATATACATATAAATTCTACAGACAGTCCGCTGACAATGTATATATATAATGTACGCTCGGTCCGCTAACTATATAATGTACGGACAGTCCAGTGACTGTATATAATGATATAATGTACAGATAGTCCGCTGACAATGTATATAATGTACTGCAGGAGCCCCAGCGGACTATGATGACAAATCCACATGAGAAATTTAGAGAAGTTTATTCTGTACACAAACATCCCGACATGCAGGATTTGAATGTTTTATTTGCCCCGTAAGAAGGAAGTACCTGCCGATCTCGTTAACCCCGCCCCTCTCAGCGGCGGAGTATGCAAACCACCTCACCTGGATACACCTGTGACACCCAAAACCCAAGACCTGAGATGTCATGTATGCAGTTATACGGCAGCAGCCGGGCAGAACTATCTCACAAGACTAATGGGTCCCCCTGTCCACGGACAAGTAATGGGGTCACAGCGTCCCCCTATAACTAGGTGCCCATATCCCCTATTAATACATGGACATCACAGATGGGGTCTCCTGCCGAGGTCCTCCCACTAGAACATGCTGTTAGACTGCGGTGTCCCGCTGCACCACTGTATACAAGGATTGTCAGCGGGGTTACACTGTGACCAACACCAAGTCACAAAGACCCCGACTCCGCTGGACTCGGGGTCCGAGCAACTGTTCTGCCATTCAGGTTAATGGAAACCTCAGAACTGTAGCTTCCCTGCGATCTGGCAGCTTCCAGCTCAGAAGCGGCGAGCGGCAGAGAAGTGACACAAGGTTTGTTACTGCTACATATTTTGGTCATTCTTGCGGTTTTTGCACGTTTGTATCCGCTGCGGAGTTACGTCAACCCATTGATCTTACTGGGTCCATGTGTGTGAAAAACGCACATCTGATTACCCAATTCTAAACCAATGGGGGCTATAGTGCCAGTATTACACGTGTGACAAATATGTGCTGGTACTGCTGGCGGCGGTGTAGACCCGCACCCCCTCGGGGTCTAAGGTACTTACCTTAAATATGGAGGCATCCACTTCCTGGTTGTAATCCTGCTTGCCGGCGTGTTTCCATGGAATCCGGAAGAGAGTCTTGCTGTCGTTTTCCCACACCAGCCCGGGGTACATGGAGCTGTCGATCTGCTCGATCAGCCACTGCCGGAGACGCCTGCCGCCGTTCCGATCGCACATCTAGAAGGAAACAATGTAACGTAAGGAGTTAATAGGTAAGTAGATCCAGTGCAGAGCAGTGGCGGCGGATCGCGGCCCGCAGGAGCTGTAATACGGCAGCCGCTGGCGATCCGCACGATCACTCTGCTGATTGTTCACTCGGATCAATGGTCCGAGTTTAAAGAATGGCTGCAGGCCTCCTGCTTAAAGGGGTCGTCCAGAGAGAAAAAATATTTTGAAAAGTATTCAGTATTATGTAAAAGCTACAAAAAGGACGCCTCCTGATCCCTCGCTGCGCCCATCCCGACGATCCCTCGCTGCGCCCATCCCGACGATCCCACGCTGCGCCCATCCCGACGATCCCTCGCTGCGCCCATCCCGACGATCCCTCGCTGCGCCCATCCCGACGATCCCTCGCTGCGCCCATCCCGACGATCCCTCGCCATTCTCTGCTCGCAGCAATGATCTCCCGACTCAGAGTCACATGACTGCTGAAGCCAATCACCAGCTCACCAGTGGTCACAGCTCCATTGCTGCAGCAGGAAGTAGAGAGCAGCGGGGAAGCGGATAACTTCTGTAGGCTTCAGAGCTGAAATCTCTCAGCATCCCCTACTTGTTCAGTGCCCAAACAGAATTATTTCTGGCGACTTGCATTTCGGGCCTTGTTGTTGTAGAGGGGTGGCTCTTTGGGGTTGGGCGGTGATGGGGAGCAGATGGATCGCTGATATGGTAATTAATACCCCTGTGCTGATAATGTTTATATGTTTTTATGTTTGTGTGATTTTGCTGCCATCTAATGGTCAATGTTCATAGCGCCAACTTGTACATTATATTGTGGATGCTGTGATTGGCGCAAGAGAGCATGTGACTGGTGGAACAGGAACCGGAAAGAGGTCTGAGCCCTTGCATGTAGCGGAAGCCGCTGCTGTGAGCGGACGCGGTGTGTTTGGCGCGTCGATGCTTCATGTCTCCGGGCCTCCGACTCGGCCACTAGTTCTGGGTTCCTCCTAGGAGGAGCCTCGTTAGAAGTTGGAGCGTCTCCAGCTGAAAAGGAACGATCTGGAGACGTGATATCGTCCAGCAGACGGACTTGTACTGCCCGCCATGTGCTCACGGCCCACCCCATGCTCACCGCCTGAGGATGAAGTTGAATCATAGGGATTGTTCCGGATGTATCAGGGCGGCTGCGCCTTTTGGATTAGACCCCGCTATCAGGCACATGGAGACTTGACAGCCCCCCTAGCCTTTGCACCACGGGGTCAGTGATCGCGCTACGTGCGCTCCAGGAACATTCTGCTTGCAACTGTGACTGCGCCTCCGGATTCTGCTTGTCGGATCGGCTCTTCCCTTCCCGCCATCGCCCACTATCCCTAGCGCTACGGGGCTGTGGTAGCAAACACTATCAGACCAAAGCAAGAGATAGCCCTGGTTCCACTAGCTCTGTCCCGGGTAGAGGAGAGCCCTGCAGCGCCAGTTGGTGCCACCCAGGATACCATCTGCCATTCTGGAGGGACCCCCCTCTACTCTGGGGAATCCTCCACACTGGGGACCCCTTACATTGTCTCTGTATGGCACCAAGTATCTGACATAGGAGAAACTAACTGTCTCATTATGGAGCCCAGCAGTCAGAGGTGTCGACATGCCTGCTGACTGTTTCCAATAGCAACAAGCAGCACGCCATCTCATTGCAAACCCTTGTTGTAAACACTACAATGAGCTCCAACCCATCATACGTGTCCCGGAGCCGTGCACCCCGCTGAGCTGTAGGGGCAGAGTTAGAACAAGGTAAAGGTGGGGGACCGTGGAAAGGTTACCCAGAAATCACACCTTTACCCCTCCCCCACCCCTGTGGAGGAAATCTGCTTATTCTACAAACCACCTTCGGCTTCCTGTGCATCTATATATAGTCCAGGTAGCATCTCCCACCGCGGGCGCGCAGCGTGCAGGTCCAGGGCGGCACTCACTACCTACCACTGAGCGAGACAGCAGAGCGCCCACCGCAGGGCGCTACATATACAGAGAAGACTCACCAATACTGTAGCTTATAGGATGTATGAGATGCCCGGCCGCCCCTCGGCATCCATCATCTACACTGGAGACCCCCATACACTGTCTCCTGGCTAGAGTGCTGATTGGGGGAGGTGACCCCCATTCTCCCAATATGTGGGAGTCCTTTGATTTACTATGGCATACGCTGGCAGCCCTTAGCAGTGGTCTTCAGACCAAACAAAGCTCTGCACCCCGAGATAGAGGGTCACATGTATAAGTAGAGTGTTATATAACACATCCTAAGAGGTTCTGCAGCAGCGTGTTCCTACAAGGTATAGCTAGAGCAATAGTGAAGGGAGGAGTATTTGTGAGTGATACATTGTAGCAGGCTCCACTATAATGAGTATCGCCAGCTGTGTATAATACCTCTCATACAACAGCATCTATACTACCTCTGCCTATACGTAGAATGTCTAGAATATCCTCTGTATTAACTCTAATGATATATATACTATCATGTATAATGCTTATAATACCCCCTTGTGTATATACTGTATATAGTATTACCTCCTACTGTATATAATAATGTGTATAATGTCTATAGAATACCCCCTCATGTATAATAAGCTGTACACTACTATATATAAGGCAGCATATAATAATAGGTTTACAATTATGTATATAGTATTGTGTATACTATCATATAATAACCCCTGGGCATAATGTGTATATTATCATGTATAATGTCTATAGTATTATCTCTACTTTCAATCCGTGTATAATCTATACAATACCCCCTGTATATCTTATCATTTATGTCTCTAATACCCCCTGCATGTAATAGTGTGCAGACTATCATATATATCATGTGTAATATCTATAACGCTTCCTGTAGTATACTACCATGTATAATGTATATTACACCCCTGTATATAAAGTTTACACTATTATTTAGAATGTCTTTAATACCCCATGTATGTAATAATGTGTATACTATCATATAATATCCATGTGTTACGACTGTCTGTATATAATGCATATATTATTTTGTATAATATCTATAATACCCCTGTATGTAATATTCTGTATACTATCATGTCTACGGTATATACTCTATTATATACACTATAATGACTATAAGACCCCCTGTATAATTAATTCTAAAGTGTGTGTACATATATATATATATCGTTATGTGTGTCCTATCCCTGCCTGCATATTATACTATCAGTTACATAGAATTGTCTTACTCCAGCCTGTATATAATAAGGCAGTTATAATATGTGGGTATAACAGCTGGCATCATATATAATCCCCTGCCTGTATACCATAGTTCTGGTGTGTATATCCGGCACATACCGTCCTCCCCCGTATATAACATAGTGTAATATTCACCTTCGCGCTGCGCTCTCCTCCGCTCTCTGTACTGATATCTGACGGCTCTCCCTGCAATAACCTGGCTGACCCCTCCTCCCAGCCAATCAGGGGGAGGGATGCCAGAGGGGCGGGGCCAGCTCTGCACAGGGCTTCTTCTAAGCGAAGGCTTTTCCGAGAAACTACAACGAGCGGGGGTCATAGTCCTGTAGGGGGGTCAGAGGGGTACCAGACCTGTAGGGGGGTCAGAGGGGGTCATAGTCCTGTAGGGGGGTCAGAGGAGTACCAGTCCTGTAGGAAGGGGTCAGAGAGGTCCCAGTCCTGTAGGGGGGGTCAGAGGGGTCCTAGACCTATAGGGGGGTCAGAGGGGGATGGGTCCCAGTCCTGTAGGGAGGGTCAGAGGGGTCCCAGTCCTGTAGGGGGATCAGAGGGGTCTCAGTCCTGTAGGGGGGGTCAGAGGAGTACCAGTCCTGTAGGAAGGGGTCAGAGAGGTCCCAGTCCTGTAGGGGGGGTCAGAGGGGTCACAGACCTGTGGAGGGGTCCTAGACCTATAGGGGGGTCAGAGGGGGATGGGTCCCAGTCCTGTAGGGAGGGTCAGAGGGGTCTCAGTCCTGTAGGGGGGTCAGAGGGGTACCAGACCTGTAGGGGGTCAGAGGGGGTCATAGTTCTGTAGGGGGGGGGGGGGGTAAGAGGAGTACCAGTCCTGTAGGAAGGGGTCAGAGAGGTCCCAGTCCTGTAGGGGGGTCAGAGGGGTCACAGACCTGTGGAGGGGTCCTAGACCTATAGGGGGGTCAGAGGGGGATGGGTCCCAGTCCTGTAGGGAGGGTCAGAGGGGTCCCAGTCCTGTAGGGGGATCAGAGGGGTCTCACTCCTGTAGGGGGGGTCAGAGGGGTCCCAGACCTGTAGGGGAGTCAGAGGGGGTCCCAGTCCTGTAGGGTGGGTCAGGGGGGGTCCCAGTCCTGTAGGAAGGGGGGGGGGGGGGTCAGAGTGGTTCCAATCCTATTGGGGCTTCAGAGGGGTCCCAGTCCTGTGGAGGGGTCCCAGACCTATAGGGGGGGTAAGAGGGGGATGGGTCCCAGTCCTGTAGGGAGGGTCAGAGGGGTCCCAGTCCTGTAGGGGGATCAGAGGGGTCTCACTCCTGTAGGGGGGGTCAGAGGGGTCCCAGACCTGTAGGGGAGTCAGAGGGGGTCCCAGTCCTGTAGGGTGGGTCAGGGGGGGTCCCAGTCCTGTAGGAAGGGGGGGGGGGGGTCAGAGTGGTTCCAATCCTATTGGGGCTTCAGAGGGGTCCCAGTCCTGTGGAGGGGTCCCAGACCTATAGGGGGGGTAAGAGGGGGATGGGTCCCAGTCCTGTAGGGAGGGTCAGAGGGGTCTCAGTCCTGTAGGGAGGTCAGAGGGGTACCAGACCTGTAGGGGGTCAGAGGGGGTCATAGTTCTGTAGGGGGGGTCAGAGGAGTACCAGTCCTGTAGGAAGGGGTCAGAGAGGTCCCAGTCCTGTAGGGGGGGTCAGAGGGGTCACAGACCTGTGGAGGGGTCCTAGACCTATAGGGGGGTCAGAGGGGGATGGGTCCCAGTCCTGTAGGGAGGGTCAGAGGGGTCTCAGTCCTGTAGGGGGGTCAGAGGGGTACCAGACCTGTAGGGGGTCAGAGGGGGTCATAGTTCTGTAGGGGGGGTCAGAGGAGTACCAGTCCTGTAGGAAGGGGTCAGAGAGGTCCCAGTCCTGTAGGGGGGGTCAGAGGGGTCACAGACCTGTGGAGGGGTCCTAGACCTATAGGGGGGTCAGAGGGGGATGGGTCCCAGTCCTGTAGGGAGGGTCAGAGGGGTCCCAGTCCTGTAGGGGGATCAGAGGGGTCTCACTCCTGTAGGGGGGGTCAGAGGGGTCCCAGACCTGTAGGGGAGTCAGAGGGGGTCCCAGTCCTGTAGGGTGGGTCAGGGGGGGTCCCAGTCCTGTAGGAAGGGGGGGGGGGGTCAGAGTGGTTCCAATCCTATTGGGGCTTCAGAGGGATCCCAGTCCTGTGGAGGGGTCCCAGACCTATAGGGGGGTCAGAAGGGGTCCCAGTCCTGTAGGGGGGTCTGAGGGGTACCAGTCCTGTAGGGGGGGTCAGAGGGGTCACAGACCTGTGGAGGGGTCCCAGACCTATAGGTGGGTCAGAGGGAAATGGGTCCCAGTCCTGTAGGGAGGGTCAGAGGGGTCCCAGTCCTGTAGGTGGGTCATAGGGGTCTCAGTCCTGTAGGGGGGGTCAGAGGGGTCCCAAACCTGTAGGGGAGTCAGAGGGGGTCCCAGTCCTGTAGGGGGGGTCAGGGGGGATGGTCCCAGTTCTGTAGGAAGGGGGGGGTCAGAGTGGTTCCAGTCCTGTTTGGGCTTCAGAGGGGTCCCAGTCCTGTGGAGGGGTCCCAGACCTATAGGGGGGGTAAGAGGGGGATGGGTCCCGGTCCTGTAGGGAGGGTCAGAGGGGTCCCAGTCCTGTAGGGGGGTCAGAGGGGTCCCAGACCTGTAGGGGGGTCAGAGGGGTCCGAGTCCTGTAGGGGGGGAGGGGGTCATAGGGCTTCCAGTCCTGTTGGGGCTTCAGAGGGGTCCCAGACCTGTAGGGGGGTCAGAGGGGGAGGGGTCCCAGTCCTGTAGGGAGGGTCAGAGGAGTCCCAGTCCTGTAGGGGGGTCAGAGGGGTCTCAGTCCTGTAGGGGGGTCAGAGGGGTCCCAGTCCTGTTGGGGCTTCAGAGGGGTCCCAGACCTGTAGGGGGGGGGGGAGTCAGAGGGGGTCCCTGTCCTGTAGGGGGGGAGTTAGAGGGGGTCCCAGTCCTGTAGGTCAGGTGGGGTCCCAGTCCTGTGAGGGGATTGGAGGGGTTGCAGACCTGTAGGTGGGTCAGAGTGGTCCCAGTTGTGCAGGGGTGTCAGAGGGAGTCCCAGTCCTGTAGGGATGTCAGAGGGGGGTCCCAGTCCTGCAGGGGTGTCAGAGGGGGTCCCAGTGTTGCAGGGGGAATCTGAGGGGTCCCAGTCCTGTAGGGAGAAGGGGGTGTCAGAGGGGGTCCCAGCCCTGTAGGGGTGTTAGGGGAGGTCCCAGTCCAAGTCCTGTAGGGGGATCAGAGGGGGACCCAGTCCTGTTGGGGGTCAGAGGTAACCTAGTCCTGTAGGGGGGAGGGGGGGCAGAGGGGTCCCAGCTCTGAAGGAAGGTCAGAGAGGTTCCAAGTCCTGTAGGGGGTTAAGAGGGGGTCCCAGTCCTGTAGGGGGATCAGGTGTCCCAGTTCTGTCAGAAGGGAGGGCAGGTCAGAGGGGTCCCAGTCCCGAAGAGAGGAAAAGATGGGTCCCAGTTCTGTAGGTGGAGGGGGGGTCAGAGGGGTCCCAGTCCTGTAGGAAGGGTCAGATAGGTTCCAACCCTGTAGGTGGGTTAGATAGGGTCCCAGTCCTGTATGGGGGTCAAAGAGGTCCCAGTCTTGTAAGGGGCTCAGAGGGGTTCTAGTCCTGTCAGGGTGGGTCAGAGGGGGTCCCAGTCCTGTTGGGGGGGGGGGGGGTCAGAGGTGTCCCAGTCTTGTAGGGGGCTCAGAGGGGCCACCATAGCCCACCTGCTAGTTCAGGGTCTACGCATATCTTGCGTTGGTGATCTCAGGGGCAGAAAGTGGCTGGAATCCAAATGGATACAGTCAGAATGTACGAACAGATAAGTGGCAGCGGGATACTTCCCTCTCCAACTTCTTCAGCCCTTCCTGCCTAAACCTGGGAGCTCCTCGAAACGCTCATCTCTGATCCCGTCACCCCCGAACGTCCCCATCACATCATCACATTCACCCTGAATCCCCCAGAAGGGGATCAGCTGCTTGTGGTGGGTGACGAGTGACTAACTCTGCATCGTACTTTCTCTTTCACTTTGTACACGACGCTCGCCTCACCTACTTACTGTATAAACCGCGGCATTTCCCCTAAACGCATCGCTCAGGCGCACTGCTGGGAAACATGGCTGCCCGTCACCACTCTGCAGGACCGCCAATCAGAAGTGACTGTGCCTCTAAGAAAGCGTCATGGCTCTCTGCAGGGGGTCTCGTCTCCCCTTCTTTCATCCTTCCCAGTCTCTTCTTTCCCTCATTGAGCGGTTTCCCGCGGCCGAGTAACTCATGCCAGTTTGATGCGTTGCGAGATGCTCAGATCTTGCTCAAGGAAGTATAACTTCAGCAGAATAGTGAGTGCAGCTCTGGAGAGGCTCTGCAAGAAGCAGGGTGCGGTCTGCCCCTCGGGTGGAGATCCTGCCGCAAGGTGAGGAATAGCGCGTCTCTGGGCTTCCTTTGGGATGGAGTCTTGGTTGGAAGAAGGACAAGAATGGCGGCATCAGCAGCGGTGTCGGTGACGTCAAGGTGCGCAGCAGCAAAATACTATGAGCTGCAGGTGAGCCGGTGACGAGAGTGGGTCCAGGTCGTGGCGGCGGTGGCACGGACTCAGGTCACGGGCGCAGTGGAGTGAAGACCAGCGGGGGAGCCGTCCCTTTAAGCAGAAACTCCTAAACAACGATTCTTTTGCTAAGCTGACAGCAGGACGCAGCGGCCACAAGCAGACTGATCCGACCAGTGAGGGCGACGGCACAGATGAGAGTGAGGGAGCAGCCTGCGTGTTCAGCTGAACCAGCCCTGACACATAGCAGCACTACAAGTACCAGCAATCTCCAGCGGGAGCAGATCGGGCTACCAACAACCTCTGAGAAGTCTGATCGGGAGGAAGGGAACCGTAAGCCTGGGTCCGCAGCTGGCATACTGCCGCAGATCAGCCGCGGGAAGCGACTCCATTCCTGCGCCATTTGGTGTGAGTTTTATCGCCATTCCTGTGCCGAATTCCCCCTCATTGAGGAGAGACGGAGTCCACAGCGATAACATTGACAGCTTCTGAACAGATTTTGTGCGGATCATTTCCATAGCTTATGGATGAGCATTTCACAACCTCCTCCTGCTGCTTTGTGCAGGCTGTGTGACGGGGGGTCCGCACTAATCTGTGGCACATCTGCCCCGTGTGAACCTCACCTAAGGTGGAGGGGCTTTAGTGCTGCAAGAACCACAGCTGTTGGAATCCCCCCCTGATATGAAGGGTCTTCACATCGGTGAAGGCGCTGGTCTGGCTGCAAAGTCAGATAGGGTCACCCCCCCACCCCAAGACCCTTAGCTTTAGACTCGCCTCCTCAGTTTACTCAGGCTTAAAGGGGTTGTCCCGCGCCGAAACGGGTTTTTTTTTTTTTGCATAGGCCCCCCGTTCAGCGCAGGACAAACCCAAGGGATGTGTTGAAATTTTTTTTTAAAAATTTACTTACCCGAATCCCATCTCTGCAACTTCTTCCTTCTTTTCCTCCAAGATGGCCGCCGGGATCTTCACCCACAATGCACCGCGGGTCTTCTCCCATGGTGCACCGTGGGCTCTGTGCGGTCCATTGCCGATTCCAGCCTCCTGATTGGCTGGAATCGGCACACGTGACGGGGCAGAGCCAGAACGCCGCTCGTGCCCGGACCGACCAGAAGGGAGAAGACCCTTCTGCGCAAGCGCGTCTAATCGGGCGATTAGACGCTGAAATTAGACGGAGCCATGGAGACGGGGACGCCAGCGCAGGGAAGGTGAGTGAATAACTTCTGTATGGCTCATATTTAATGCACGATGTATATTACAAAGTGCATTAATATGGCCATACAGAAGTGTATAGACCCACTTGCTGCCGCGAGACAACCCCTTTAACTGGAAGGTGATCCTGACCCAAGATCTGCTCCGGATGATGAGGGGGTGCATGGGTCTTGTTGGTGGGAATGAGAATATTCCTGTATGGCTCGGGCTTCTGATGCTCTTAGCAGTCCTAGCGAGGGGCAGCTGATGCACACACTGGTACCGTATCTATAGCCAAGAGGGGTCACAGGTGTTGGGCATCTAGCCGAGTCCTGTGCAGAGATTAGGTGTAACCTGTGTGGTGACCTCGGTCACCCATTTAGCCGCTGTCCACGCTCCTTTGCCAATGCGGTCTCAGCCCCTACGGATGGGGGTTGTGATGTGGCCTCCGGGGGGAAAAAAGCGACTAGCGGAGGTGGGGGGGCTCAGGGATGAACCGGCAAAAGATGCCTGCTGAGTAGAGGCATCAGGAGAAGCGCAGACGGAGCAGGGAGCGGACAGGAGCGCCCACAGCAGGTGGGTTGATGGTGGCCCCTGTTCCTGAAGCACATCTTGCGGCTGAGGCTTTGAGGGACAGCGAGTTAGATGAGGAGGACAGGAGGATCCAGAGGGAGGAGACCAACTCTGCAGATTCCTCTCACTGCGAAAGTGTGGATGAGAAAGGCAAGAGGTGGCTAGAGAAACGGCGTAAGCTAGGTGCCACGAGGAGGAAGCGAAGGGGGGATTCAAGATCTTCTCCCACCCCGGGCCAAGTACTGGAAGGAAAAGCCTGCTCACCTCCAGTTGGACTCTCCAATAGGTTCCGAGCCCTTCAAGACATCTCTTCCTCCTCTGAGGGGGAAGCAAAGGGCAAGGTGCCTGGGGCAAAGAAAGGGTCAACAGGGGGCGCTGAGTCTCCTCCTTGTGAAGGCCTAGTTTCTTCCGAAGAGGCAGCTACTCTGGAGCCTGGAAACAAGGACGACGAGGTGGGGGGATCCCCTGCTATGGACACATCTGTGTCCAAAAAAGAGGCAAGAGGCTTTCCTCTGACCCCGAGGAAGCGGGTGTGAGGAAGAAAGCCGTCTAATTTAATCACTCATGATGGCGGCACCCACTCCGCTGACTCTGGCATCAATTAACGTTGCCAGCATTAAAGGAGTTGTCCCGCGGCAGCAAGTGGGTCTATACACTTCTGTATGGCCATAATAATGCACTTTGTAATGTACATTGTGCATTAATTATGAGCCATACAGAAGTTATTCACTTACCTGTTCCGTTGCTGGCGTCCTCGTCTCCATGGTGCCGTCTAATTTTCAGCGTCTAATCGCCGGATTAGACGCGCTTGCGCAGTCCGGTCTTCTTCTTTTCTCAATGGGGCCGCTCGTGCCGGAGAGCGGCTCCGTGTAGCTCCGCCCCGTCACGTGCCGATTCCAGCCAATCAGGAGGCTGGAATCGGCAATGGACCGCACAGAAGCCCTGCGGTCCACCGAGGGAGAAGATCCCGGCGGCCATCTTCACCGGGTAAGTAAGAAGTCACCGGAGCGCGGGGATTCAGGTAAGCGCTGTGCGTTTTTTTTTTAAAGTCCCTGCATCGGGTTTGTCTCGCGCCGAACGGGGGGGCTGTTGAAAAAAAAACAAAAACGTTTTGGCGCGGGACAACCCCTTTAAGTCGGATACGGCTAGATTTGCGGCCTTTGATTTTCTCGGCTGCGTTGAAGCCGACATTTTATTTTTGCAGGAGATCAGGCTGTCTGATTTGGCAGCCATACATAAGGCAAAAAAGGAGTGGAGGTCAGGCCCTTCCTACTGGTCTCTTGCGGCCGAGCCGTATAGCGGAGTGGCGATCCTTTTTACCGCAGCAGTTGAATGCCGACGAGTTATTGAATTAGAAATGGGAAGGTGCCTGATCTTAGATGTCCTCATAAAGGGACAAGAATTGAGACTTGTCAACATCTACGGTCCCCAGTCTAAGCTCTTCCTGAGGATCCGGCTCTACCGATTTACCAGCCGTCAGGTAGTCCTTGGCGTTTGACGTTATTAGTCACAAGGACCCATGATAGAGGAGGCTTCAGAGGCGGACGGTTGGCTTTTGACAGCGTCACACTGAGGGCGCATGTCCACCACCGTTTTTTCACTGCATATTACGCTGAAAAAATCTTGCACAAATATGAACCCGTTCTTTCGGATGGCGCCATTTACAGGAGCAATTTATTTATTTTTTCCTGCATCGCATTGCTGTGCCAGAAGACAATCGCGGCATTGCCCATCTTTGGGCTCATTGTTTTCAATGGGGCCGGAAAACACATTACAGGACGTGCGGTGCGTGCGAGTGCGATGTGAGGCTTCCCATTGAAAACAATAGAAAACACTGGCCGCTCCTCCGACGCAGCTGAGAGCCGCAGCAGAGGGTCACCGCCGTACTGAAGGGATGGGGGTTGTTTTTAAAGAAGCACGCCTCCCATCCACAGGTAAATCACATGTTCCTGAGTGCGATATTGGGGGGAGGTTCGTGGCCCGATATCGCGCTCGCCCGTGTGACATTAGCCTGAGGGCTTGTTGTTTGCGGGATGAACTCTAGGTGTCGTTTATCCAGTTTTTGGGAACACATGACATTTTGACTGCTTTTTATTCCATTATTTTCTAGAGGTGAGACTACCGGGGCAGTGCAGGAGGTAGTACCGGGCGACGGAGCGCAAGAGCTCTGAAACACCGGAGCTCCATGACTGCGGCACACGAGCACGGGCCACGGAAGGGAAGAAGCCGATTGGTGGAGGCAGGAGAGCATGTAAGGGGCGGCAGTGCAGAGGGGAGTGTACTAGTAAACCATCGCGCTTGTTTGCACAATTGTGAGTTTGTTTGCGTGACTGCAGTTTAGTTTCCACAATCGTGCATTAAACTCGTGATCGCGCCGGCAACCTTGAATTTCGGCACATTCACTCTATAAAACGCTCTGACTACCCCCCCCCCCCCCTACTTTGGGGGGAAGAAAAGTGTATCTGATAGTGCGAAAAATACGGCAAATCATGGCGTTCACCGTGCGGTATAAATAATATGTTAACCCCTTAGTGACAGCCCCATAGTGTTTTTACGTCCTGCCGTTGCAGGGATGGAGGGAGATAGCATTGGAAATAGCTGAAGAACTTGTAGGTGAAAACTTCACTTGCAGGGATGAATCACGGATGATTGATGACGTGGAAGGAAGCTCCGATTATGTGACTCTTTCCTACGGATCGCTCTCCATTCATAAATGTCATTGTGTATATGTCAGAGCTTTCACTTCTGAGCATCCGGGGGGCCCCCCCCATAGAATGAAGCCCGGGAGCCCCTCATGAGGTCACATGGCAGACGCCGCTCCTGAGGGGGCGACAACCTTCAGAGCCGCTCCTAGAAATTCACATCTTTTATGTTCTTTTTATATGTAAAATGAGTGTTTCTTACAACACAACATCCGTTTGGCGGCGCCGCGACTTCTGCGCATTATTTTTTCAGCAATTTTAAACGCATTTATAAAGTGCATCAGTTGTAAACAATTTATTGCCATTTTTAATGTTTTGGGTGATTTTATGCCCTAATGTTAAATTCTTTTTTCTTTTTTCCTTTGGTAAATATGAATGCGAAAAGGGGCACAAAAACAACAAAAAGGGTGCAGATTAAAGGAACAGCTGACCACTGCAAGCAGCGTGCAGAGGGTTAAGGGGCAGCTACAAAGTAACCACTGTAGAGAGATTACAGGATGATATAACTAGAGCCCCTCCCCTTTATCACAGCCCCCGACCCTCTCACGATTGGCACCCCCTGTATGGTAATTCCCCCCTCCCCCACCCCACCCCCCCCGTGACCCCGGAGCGCGGCATAAAGTCACGTGACAAGTTTTCCGTGGATCAGTTTCAGTGTGAATCCACATTAGATGGAAGATCCAGCGATCGGAGCGACTTCCAACGAGGCCGGTCATCAGTGCTAGACTAGCCGGGGTCTCACCGCCAACCGCAGGGTTTTCTCATGTAACGGTGTGGAGAGTATACAGAGAATGGCGCGATCGAGGAAAACATCCAGCGAAAGGGGATCCTGCGGATGGAAACAACTCATCAGTGAAAGGGGTCGGAGGAGGATGTCAGGAATCGTTCTGACCAACAGGCTGCACAGTCAGCTGAATACAACGCTGGAGCTCCAACTAACGTGTCCGAACGCACAACTCGCCGTCTCTCTGCACGGATGGTATAACAGCGGGCGACCAGTTCCAGCCCCATTGTGTCTAAGAGAAACAGACTCCAGCGGGCAAAAGGAGCACAAAACTTGTATGACTGAGCAGCGGAAGAACATCTCCTGGTCAGATGGAGCCAGATTTATGTGCTGATGGGAGGGCAGAATTTGGCGCAAGCAGCATGAATGGAGGTGCAGGTGCAGTAATGGTGGGGGGAGGTGTTCTTGGTGCACCGGGTCCTCTGGATGGGCACCGCAGTAAACTGCTGTAATTCTAAAGGCCACAGGAGGTGCTAGATGGGGGTCATTCGCTGTATGTTAATACCTGAGTTATAAATACTTTGCTTTATCATATTTGTAGTCATTTCTTGTCTTTTCTCCATTTCCCTCCAGAGCTGTTTGGTTGCCCTTAGAAACAGTCAGCAGTTTATTTGTTCCCCATTGTCAGACGTGACCCAACAGCTGAGCTCCCAGAATGCATTGCTCTCTGGTGACCATAAATATGGGCACTGCGCTACGATGAAAATGTTGATAGTTACCTATAGCAGAAGGTAAGTCTGTAGTGTGGGAACATTATCCCAAAACCACATCCCTGGAAGCAGGAGCTTGTGCCGCTGATCTGTGCCGCTGATCTGAGCCGCTGATCTGTGCCGCTGATCTGTGCCGCTGATCTGTGCCGCTGATCTGAGCCACTGATCTGAGCCGCTGATCTGTGCCGCTGATCTGTGCCGCTGATCTGTGCCGCTGATCTGTGCCGCTGATCTGTGCCGCTGATCTGAGCCGCTGATCTGTGCCGCTGATCTGAGCCGCTGATCTGTGCCGCTGATCTGTGCTGCTGATCTGTGCCGCTCTTCTTCTGCACGGCTGTGTTATAGCGCTCCGATGACTGCATGACCGCCTGAACACAACCTCACTGCAGCCGTCACAACTTACAGCTTTTTGTTTTGCAGATAATCTGCGGAACTTCAGCATGAGAAAATGTTAAAGAACAGAAGATCGGGAAAAATAAAAACAGGAAGTTCCAAGCGAGCAAAATACATGGGATCCGTCTGCAAAAAGAGCTCAGCGCAGCCCGCAGGCCTGGAGGTGCCAACTTCCCCTCTCTACGGTCCTGAAATATCTTGTAGGTTTCATTTCACTACCTGTATATCCCTATACGGCGACCACATCGAAACCCCGGCGGGGGCGCAGCACCCCCCTGCAGGCCGCCTCGGACAGCCCGGCTGCTGCTCGCTTCCATCACAGCTCATTTTGCTCCATTCTGAACCTGAAAGTGTAAAGAAGAAGCCTGCGGGTCCTTGCATCCTTTTTTCACAGTTTCTTTATGACGGTCTTCAAGCCACAGAAGCCATTTTTACCTTGGCACATTGTGGACAGGTGCAGCCGGAGCGGAGCGAGCGTCATGTGTCCCACTAAGTGGGGAAGTAACTGCGCTCCACGGACAGAAGTGCTGGGACACATAGGAGGGGGGAAACTGGATTTTGTTACCATTCTTCCCCCAGTATTGGCCTCCTTCGGCCCCCATGACTGCAGTCCCCTCCGGGGCCACTTCCCACCAGATCCCCGTAGATGTGTGGAGGGATCTGCCGCCATTCCTGGAGGAGCTTCCGACAGTGATGCGGGGGATGATGGGTGTGTTGGGCGGACGGATACGGCGTTCTAGTTCGTCCCGCTCGATGGGATTGAGATCCGGACTTTGGACGGCCAATGAAGTCTGCAGACGTTCTGCTCCTCCACGCTGCGTGCCGTATGACATGGTGGTCGTCATGTTGGTGGAGACACAGAGCTGTACCAGAGTATTACCACAGGGTGGGTGATGCCACATTGTCCGGGAAGTCTCTGTGCCCATTGGTGTTGGGGGTGGTCTTCACTATAACCAGTGGTCCTCGTCCTTCCCAGCAGAACCCCCCACCACCATAACAGAAACTGCTCCAAACCTCACTGTTGGGACAATGCAGTCATGTAGAAACCGCTCTCTGGGTGACCGCCAGACCTAAGTGCCGCCATCTGATCGGAAGATGGTGGACTGTGATTAATCTGTCAACAATACTTGCTTCCACTCACTTACAGTCCGTCGCTGCAGGCCCCATCGTAGGCGCTGCTGTGCATTCACTGCTGTGATGTTGTGTGCAGCTGCTTGTCCATGGTAACCCTTCACATGCCATTCTCTTCATAGGGTTCTGGTGCTAATGAATGTCATAATAGCCTGTGATGGAGGAGGAGGAAAAAGAGGGATGGAGCAAAACCCGTCCAGTTGTGTTTGTTGTGAAACATGATACTGTAAAAGTGGTGACTTCAATAGTGGTGACATCCCCCCACCAGGCCATGTTGTCAGCTCTACACCCGGTGACATCCTCCCACCAGGCCATGTTGTCAGCTCTACACCTGGTGACATCCCACCACCAGACCCCGTTGTCAGCTCTACACCTGGTGACATCCCACCACCAGACCCCGTTGTCAGCTCTACACCTGGTGACATCCCCCCACCAGACCCCGTTGTCAGCTCTACATCTGGTGACATCCCACCACCAGACCCCGTTGTCAGCTCTACACCTGCTGACATCCCACCACCGGGCCCCATTGTCAGCTCTACACCTGGTGGCATCCCCCCCACCAGACCCCGTTGTCAGCTCTACACCTGGTGACATCCCCCCCACCACCAGACCCCATTGTCAGCTCTCCACCTGGTGGCATCCCACCACTAGACCCCATTGTCAGCTCTACACCTGGTGACATCCCCCCACCACCAGACCCCATTGTCAGCTCTACACCTGGTGGCATCCCCCCACCAGACCCCGTTGTCAGCTCTACACCTGGTGGCATCCCCCCACCAGACCCCGTTGTCAGCTCTACCCCGGTGACATCCCCCACCAGACCCCGTTGTCAGCGCTACACCTGGTGGCATCCCCCCACCAGACCCCGTTGTCAGCTCTACACCTGGTGACATCCCTCCACCAGACCCCATTGTCAGCTCTACACCTGGTGACATCCCTCCACCAGACCCCGTTGTCAGCTCTACCCCGGTGACATCCCCCACCAGACCCCGTTGTCAGCGCTACACCTGGTGGCATCCCCCCACCAGACCCCGTTGTCAGCTCTACACCTGGTGACATCCCTCCACCAGACCCCGTTGTCAGCTCTACCCCGGTGACATCCCCCCACCAGAGCCCATTGTCAGCTCTACACCTGGTGACATCCCCCACCAGACCCCGTTGTCAGCTCTACACCTGGTGGCATCTGACGTTTTCTGTACTGGGGTCTTGTGTGGGATCCTAATGGTGTAGCATCACTGGACTGCACAGAACTGACGGGGGGCCAATACTTATGTTAACATGGTGTATAATCCTGCAGATTCCACTCTGCCCCTTAAGCACCAAGAGCTTCTGGTTCAAAATAAGGCAAATATTTAATCAACACCATCAAATTCCTTCTCTTTCAGGTTATTGCCTTCCAGCAGGTTGTTACGGGGTCTTCACTCAATGTGCCCTCCTTCCACCTCGGTACACAACACTATGGTGACACTTGGTTGGCCACCGGAACCTATTTTGTGTTGCCCGCACAGACAGGGCACATCTGCCCCGAGGTCTGAGCCCTCTACTCCACACTAGAATACCCAAGAAGGGCCCAATGGTCTGCAGCGTTATCTCTGGAGGGCAGAGTGAATATCAGCAGTCCTTCCAGTCCCCCTCCGAAAGTTCCACTTTCACGTTTTAGTACATATCGCTCATTGAGCCTTGTGTACTCGGAGAAGGAAAGGTCAGAATCCCCTCCTGCCTCCTGCTGCGGGTTATCAGCTGTAACTAACAGCCCGTCCTGCTTTAGGATTGATTGCAGAAGCAGAGGCTTACATTCCGCTGTCATTTTACTGCGCCTGGTCCTAAACGGGTTAATATGCATCTGCGCTGCAGTTCTTTTGGCGTGGGTTTTTCTGCATGCAGTCTGACGCAGATTTGCAGCGTGTGAACAAAGCCACATTTACACGGCCAATAGCCCAAAAATCTCAGGCACAAGTCGCATCGCCCAGCACATGGACAGCCCATCCGTGAGCGATCTGCGAGACACCGCACATTGGAAGTCCACGAGGATAGAACCTTCAGTCTTACTCTATCAATGCGAAAGGAAAAATGCCCATTGGAAACAAAGGGTTAATACAACGCACCGAGTTCGCATGATATTCATGCCGGTGTAATAAGCCCTCCGGCTACGATCACACGGTCAGGACTTGTTGAGGATGTGGATATTATACCTGAATCCTCAGCATATCCACGAACATTCCACATCCAATGCAAGTGAATGGGATCAGAGGGGTCCTGTGCCGCCCCCCAAGTATATATATATAGTGACACACTTCTGTCACATGACTGGCTTTTGGTTATTTTAGACAGAACAATTAGCATCCAAATGAGCAAAAGTGAACGATAATTGTTCGTTGCTCATTTCATGCAGCATAAAAATCATTGTTGTCTCGTTCCGTCCCTCTCATCACTTATACAACGATCTGTGGCCCCCTCAGTAACAGTGATCCCTCCGTGGCCCCCTCAGTAATAGTGATCCCCTCTGTGGCCTCCTCAGTAATAGTGATACCCTCTGTGGCCCCCTCAGTAACAGTGATCCCTCCGTGGCCCCCTCAGTAATAGTGATCCCCTCTGTGGCCCCCTCAGTAATAGTGATCACATCTGTGGCTCCCTCAGTAGCAGTGATCACATCTGTGACCCCCTCAGTAGCAGTGATCACATCTGTGGCCCCCTCAGTAGCAGTGATCACATCTGTGGCCCCCTCAGTAGCAGTGATCTCCTATGTGATCCCCTCAGTAACAATGATCCCCTGTTTGGCCCCCTCAGTAATAGTGATCCCCTCTGTGGCCTCTTCAGTAACAGTAATCCCCTGTGTGGCCCCCTCAGTAACAGTGATTCTCTGTGTGGCCCCAGTAAATAGTAGTGCTTCGCCTGCCATACTGCCAGATCCCGGATCTAGTAAGTCCATTCAGCAGCTTCTTCGTGACACACAGGAGCAGCCGGATGCCACGTTCTCTAGAGACCATCCATGGACTCCTCGCCCCTCCGAACGCTCCGTACAGGGGGGTGCTCTTACAGAATGGCACCTGGCGAGTCCTCGGTGTGTCATGAAGAGGCTGCTGGTGGAGATATTTCCTGGAGCTCGGTTTGAGTTTCGGTAGAGGGGGAACCCCTCAGTGAGTCGGGGCTGGGGGTCCCTGTTGCAGATGGGATATCTTACATCAGATTCAAATGCTCCAAAAAAAAGTCAGCGCAGCTCATCCGCGCAAAAAAAAAAACTGCAAGAATAGCGAGTATTCACATTAGTCTCCTGGATTCTGCCTGGGAAGCCGCGGAGTAAGCCCATAACGCTGCATGAGGACGATCCTCGTGTGAGACCACCGTGCTTCCACAACAGACAGTCAACCTCGTATTCCTGCTGCGGATCCTCCTGTAGGCGTCGGACTATCAGAAGCCGATCCGTAACGTGCGCCGAGCCTGACGCTAATGCTGAATACGTCCCCCCAGTCCAACGCAGAAGGCAGGCATCTTATGGAGGGGGATCTCCTGTGCCTCGCTGACTAGTCACACCGCTGTGGAGGAGGAGCTCTGGTCAACTCCTAAAAGCCACCCAAAATGAGGGGGAGGGGCTTAACAGCAGCAAAATAAAAAAAATTCAGGTTTTGTCCGGTTACTTTTGAAACCAAAAGGGATTTGTGTGAAATACATGACATTTAACTGCAATTTAATATCATTTCCAAGAAAAGGGAAGTGCAGAAAGGACAGTTAGTTTTCAGAATCTGCAGATGGGGGTCAATGACCCGCACTATAGTGTCCACCGCTGGTATAGCCAGACCCCTCAGTGCAGACAGTATGGGGGCTGTCAGTGGCATCTCCATCCGGGACAGCTAGACGTGACCCACTATGTGTAGAAGGACTGGGAATAAATGTCTCAAGCACTGAGACCCCCAGTGATCCCAAGACCGGCGCATCCAAATGCCCCCTGTGAGTAGCGCAGCGGTGCGCATGCTGACCACAGAATGGAGGGATTTGGAGCGGTGGTTTAACGTGCGTCACATCACTCCATTCACATGGGGCATTCAGGTGCGCCAGTCTCAGAGTCACTGGGTTCCGTTGTCAGACCCCCAGCAATCACAGCATCCTGTGGATAAGGAAAAACCCTTTAAACCTCGTATGATGCGGCATTCTCCAACTTTACGGCGTACTTTATGTTTCATTATCTGGCGGTTTGCAGGATCTGGATGATAATCATTCCCTGTAAATGCCGGCAGCGACTGAACGCCATCATTTGTTTCTTTAGTCCGGCTCACTCAGCTGCGAGTTTGTTACAATGTATCTGTGCATGCCATAGATATCAGTATTGGAACAACGAGCGCCGCTGATGCGTTCAGCTCACTGATACATTGTAACCAACCCTCATCTGTATGAGGAATATTAAGGCACAATGGGGGTTTCAGCCTCTGAAATGTTCCTAGTCGCTAACAGCAAGCAGAGATCCTGAGAATAGTGAGGACTAGAAACACAATGGGGCACATTCATAGTCTGCGTCTGGCTCTGAGCGACAAACCTATAAAGAGGCAGACGGCTCTTAATATATATGTCTCATCTGGTGGCATCTCTATGCGCCATACGGAAATCTATGCCAGCCGTGAGCTGGCATAGGTTCCTGCTATAATGTATGCCAGTTTTTGGCGTACAACATTGCAAATGTCATGGGCTGTGTGAGGCCATGCCCCTAAGTCTAGGTGTAAAAGCCCCAAAAGTTACAGTTTTAGCACGTGCACCAAAATTGTGCCCCATAGTACTGGTGTGCGAGGCATAATGCTGCAATGTCTATCATGAAGTTGGAGAACATTTCCTTAAACTGTGATGATCTGTCAGTCTTCATAGATGGGAGTCAAACGCACAAGCCGTCCCGTCACTTATGGTTCTTCCGTTTCTGCTCTGCCTGATGTGTCGCTCCACCGGCTCCTGGAGCCGTAGGCCTTGTAAGGCAGCGAGTACTCCGTCCCGGCTTGACTGGCCCAGTGGTTTTGTGTTTGCCTCAGTTTCTCTTTCTGCTCGTGTTCGGACAATAATTGGAGGACTCGGTCCCGATCTCTGAAGGGGCTTCTTCCATATTCCTGCAGCAGCCACATTCTGTACTGTAGGGGCGAAAAACAGAAACATAATAGGGGTTAATCTGGGAGACCACAGTGTCTTCATAACCCTCCGCCCTGTGCAAGATGGGAAATATTCTGGAGAGAGCCGCCACCATTCACAGAGGATGGTACAGCTAGCGTATGAAAGGTCCAAGAGAGTCCACTATGTAACCTATGGGCCCTGCAAATATTGTAAGCTGCATGGTGATGACTGTGCAGGACCATGAAATTCAACCCTTCACATCCAGAAAGACTAAGTAATGAGAATGGCGGTGGAGCGGTGTGAGGGGGGGGGGGGGGGGGTAGTACAGTTCGAACTAGCAGAATAGTTAATAGGAATATATGTAAGATAAAAAATAACCCAAACCATCTAAACTGTATGGTGAGACTAACGCTAAAAGTGTGACCAATAAGGGGACTAATGCCAGAAGTCTGACCAATAAGGGGACTAATGCCAGAAGTGTGACCAATAAGGGGACTAATGCCAGAAGTCTGACCAATAAGGGGACTAATGCCAGAAGTCTGACCAATAAGGGGACTAATGCCAGAAGTCTGACCAATAAGGGGACTAATGCCATAAGTCTGACCAATAAGGGGAGTAATGTCAGAAGTCTGACCAATAAGGGGACTAATGCCAGAAGTCTGACCAATAAGGGGACTAATGCCAGAAGTCTGACCAATAAGGGGACTAATGCCAGAAGTCTGACCAATAAGGGGACTAATGCTAGAAGTCTGACCAATAAGGGGACTAATGCTGGAAGTCTGACCAATAAGGGGACTAATGCTAGAAGTCTGACCAATAAGGGGACTAATGCTAGAAGTCTGACCAATAAGGGGACTAATGCTAGAAGTCTGACCAATAAGGGGACTAATGCCATAAATCTGACCAATAAGGGGACTAATGCCAGAAGTCTGACCAATAAGGGGACTAATGCCAGAAGTCTGACCAATAAGGGAACTAATGCCAGAAGTCTGACCAATAAAGTAAACGAATTGGAAGTAATAATATCTGAGGAAAACTACAACATAGTGGGAATAACGGAGACCTGGTTGGATGAAAGCTGTGACTGAGTGGTGAACTTACAGAGTTACAGTCTGTTCAGAAAGGATCATGAAAACCAGAATGGGGGAGCGGTTTGTCTCAATGTAAAATCCTCTGTGAAGCCCACATTACAGCAAGATATATGTGAGGGAGATGAACGTGTGGAGTCTCTATGGGTGAAAATACATGGAGGGAAAAACAACAAAAACATCCTCATAGCGGTTTCCTATAGACACCAAATATAAGAGAAGCCGCTGAAGATCCATTACTAAAGCAAATAGATGAAGCAGCAAATCACAATGAGGATATAAACTGGGGAGCCGAAACCTGCAGATCTAATAAAGATAACAACTTCCTGCCAATTACTAAAGATAGTTACCCAACTTGTACGGGACCCGACTAGAGGGGCGGCCATTGTGGAGTTCATACTAACCAACCGACCTGACAGAATAACAGGGGTGCAGAGCGGGGGCACCGGGGAAATAGTGACCAGAATGTAATACATTGCCACTTGTCCTTCAAGAGAGTTTTATAGGGGAGCTTCGAAGATACCAAACTTCAGGAAGACCAAGAGACGCCCCTAACCTTACTGACTGGGACAATGTCCTCAGAAATAAGAGTACGGCCGATGAATGGGAAGAGTTCAAAAACATCCTAATTACTTACTGTGAGCGGCTCATACCTTACAGGAATAAAGGGGTTAATAATAGGAGAAAACCAATAGGGGGCAATAAACAGCAAAAATAAAGTGTTTAAACTACTAAAACCAGAAGGCAGCGAAGAAGAACTAAAAAGCTGTGAGGAAAAAAATTAATTATGTAAAAATCAGTTAAAAGCACAAAGGTGGAAACGGAGAATTATGGCTAAAGAGAGTAAAACTAACCTAGAACTGTTCAACTATATAAATAGTAAAAAGATTAATACTGAAAGTGCTGGCCCTTTAATAAATAATGTAGGGGAAATTGTAGAGGCTGATGAGAAAGCAAATCTATTATATAGTTTTTTTCGCCACTGTATTCACTAAGGAAAAAGAAATGTCAAATTAGATGCAGAGTGATAAAGTAATAATAAAGATAATAATATTTTTTATTTGTATAGCGCCAATTATTCCGCAGCACTTAAAGTAAACTCTGCCCTAAATATCACTAGTCTAACCCAGGAAGAAGTGCAGAGACGCCTTAAAAAGATTAGAATAGACAAATCGCCAGGTCCCGATTGCATTAAACCACGGGTTGTACGGGAATTAAATAATGTGATACACAGACCCTTGTTTCTTATATTTAAGGACTCTATAATGATGGGTCTGTCCCACTGGATTGGTGCATAGCCAATGTGGGGCTGATATTCAAAAAGGGTCAGTACAGAGATCTCTCCCATCATCTATTATACCCAGGACTGTAACAAGGGGGCGCTCTAATAACTATGTATAGATATATCAGTGGTCAGTACAGAGATCTCTCCCATCATCTGTTATACCCAGGACTGTAACAAGGGGGCGCTCTAATAACTATGTATAATATATCAGGGGTCAGTACAGAGATCTCTCCCATCATCTATACACCCAGGACTGTAACAAGGGGGCGCTCTAATAACTATGTATAGATATATCAGGGGTCAGTACAGAGATCTCTCCCATCATCTATTATACCCAGGACTGTAACAAGGGGGCGCTCTAATAACTATGTATAGATATATCAGGGGTCAGTACAGAGATCTCTCCCATCATCTATTATACCCAGGACTGTAACAAGGGGGCGCTCTAATAACTATGTATAGATATATCAGGGGTCAGTACAGAGATCTCTCCGGTCATCTATTATACCCAGGACTGTAACAAGGGGGCGCTCTAATAACTATGTATAATATATCAGGGGTCAGTACAGAGATCTCTCCCATCATCTATTATACCCAGGACTGTAACAAGGGGGCGCTCTAATAACTATGTATAGATATATCAGGGGTCAGTACAGAGATCTCTCCCATCATCTATTATACCCAGGACTGTAACAAGGGGGCGCTCTAATAACTATGTATAGATATATCAGGGGTCAGTACAGAGATCTCTCCCATCATCTATTATACCCAGGACTGTAACAAGGGGGCGCTCTAATAACTATGTATAGATATATCAGGGGTCAGTACAGAGATCTCTCCGGTCATCTATTATACCCAGGACTGTAACAAGGGGGCGCTCTAATAACTATGTATAATATATCAGGGGTCAGTACAGAGATCTCTCCCATCATCTATTATACCCAGGACTGTAACAAGGGGGCGCTCTAATAACTATGTATAATATATCAGGGGTCAGTACAGAGATCTCTCCCATCATCTATTATACCCAGGACTGTAACAAGGGGGCGCTCTAATAACTATGTATAGATATAGGCAGAAGACACTGACAATACAATAAGCATGAGTCAAACATATAACATTATGGAGGGGCCCCGCTAACTCTGGGCCACTACATAATAAAGGGGGCGGTCAGTGTACATGCAGCTAGAATAGTGATTATCTCAAGGAACAAGCAGAATAGTTCCTGTCTGACGGCTGCAGATAGTTTTGTGAAACTTTGGGTAATTTCTCGGACTTGTGCAGACGACTCTCTACAACTAGAACTTCCCTGTGAATCAGCTGATGGTCATTGTAAACATCTCTGCGTGGTAGATACAGAATGTATCACATGATTGTTCACTCCTCCTCCGCTGATAGTAGTGAACGGTGTGACTGATGGTGCCGGAGGGGATTTCTCACTTCTCCCAGGTCCATATATCTACCTGACATTATCACACACAGATTATAACATTGTGTGTTTCCTGTGTACATCACAGCGGGATTATTGGGGAGATGGCTCGGTCTGCAGGCAGCCAGACCAGCAGTTAAAGCCCCATTTACACTGAAAGATATCACTCAAAAATCGCTGAAACAACAGTTTGAGTGACAGTTTTGAGCGATCATCTTTGCATAAACTCTTAAGTAGCTAATTAGCTACTTAAGAGTTAAATGAAGGAGGAGCGGGACACTGCTGATAATTCCGAGAACAGCAGCTGCTTTGTTCTCTGAGCTGTCAGCTGGTGTCCCGTACGGCACTGATAAGAGTCATCACTGACTTTTAGCTTGCTAGAAATCAGCGATGAACGAACAGTAGACGATGGCCGCGCGTTTAGACACAAGGGTTATCGCTCAAAAGACGGCTTTTGAGCGAATTTTGAGTGATAATCATTGAAACTAAATGGGCCTTAATAGAGACTATCCACGAGTCACTATAAGAAGTGATGAGTGATTACTGGAATAATCCCATTTAGAGTGATTGGCCCAATTTTCCAAATATAATTGGGCATCCGGACAACCCGTTCCCGATGGCCATTAAAATCAATGGGAGTAAAAATCAGGTTCACTTTTTCGCCCCCCAGAAGGTCTCTAGTGCAGCCAAATACCCCGAGATGGCATAGGAATACAGCCACACATCTAGGGAGCACTGCGCTCCTCCCAAAAATTGGTTGAAATGCTGTACAGTGGTGTGGGAGTCACTGGTAGCACAGGGCTGTCACTGAAAGCAACGGGTCTCCTGGGTCAAAAACTGCATCAAGGAAGACGGCCGGCGGGGCAAGATTAACAATAGAGTCAAGATTCAAAGACGTTTTGTTGGAGGCACTAAAAAGACATGAGTATTGCCCAACCAATTAGAAAATAGGAATAGGGGTGGCAGATAGGGGCACTTCTGGGGCTGGGGGTCTAGAGGTCTATAGCATATTATGTAGTGGTCCGTGGCACGTCAGGTAGGGGGTGTAGTAGTCCATGGCATAGGGGGTGTAGGGGTCTCTGGCACGTCATTCAGGAGTCTGTGACACGTCATTCAGGGGGTGTACGGGTGTCTGGCGCGTCATTTAGGGGTCTCTGGCACGTCATTCAGGGGGTGTGGGGGGGCCCTGGCACGTCATTCAGGGGGTGTAGGGAGTCTCTGGCACGTCACACTCCTCTGTCTTGGCACTGACATATTGTGCTGCTATGGCCGCCGTGTCTTCCTCTTCCGCCAGTAGGATGTAGTTTGTCTTCCTCCTCCGTGGAGCTGAAGTCTGACATACACTTCGGAGTATCTGGGGCATCGCAGCAGAAAGTGGGCCTCATCCTCCACGGCCTCCTGGTGGCGCTGTTGGCACAGTCTCTTCTTCCTGGGCTTGTAGTTCTGCCGATGCCGTCCTGATTGGATGCCAGGCTGTGGGCGCTCAATCTGTAACGGCTCAGGCGCTCTCTGGGGCGGGTAGGATTTCCAGATATGGGGCCAGTTTGTAGTCCCTCTGTAGCCCCTCCTGGTATGTTGTCAGTTTCCGGGCTCCTAGGTGGTTCCTCCAGTCACTGATCTACTCCTCTTGCCTCTCACGTTTTCTTTATTTCTGCTTCTTTATTTTGGTCTGGGTGGGCTCGGGGTGTCTGTCTGGTTGGGGCCTTTTAGTGCAGCAAGGCTTTGTGATGGTAGGCGCTTGGACTGCTACGTTGTAAGTGAACGTCAAATGACAGCGCCCTCTTCAGGATTGTAAAGAATAATGTAATCAATAAATTATACCAGATGAAGAGCCGAACACGGGCCTCCTCCAAGGGAAAACATTACAGTTCAGCTCTTTCTTCTGCTTTTGAAAATGTGGAGGAGGAGAAGGTGAGGTAGGAGGAGGAGCAGGAAACAAGGTGGAAGTTGGAGGAGGACAGCAGCAGCACCACCACCTTGAGGGCGGAGTCTGCTCCTCGTAGAAACATTAGGGTTTATCTTTTGGACTTTCCCTGTTTTCAGTTGCCTAACATACGTGACAATCTAGTAGGTCAGACATGGAACTTGGAGTCTGGATTACTAATTGGTGATAGCAGAAACAAGAGCTGCAATATTCCCCACACTACAGTGCATTCTCTGTCTGCTGGTATATAGGGTTTCCCACCAGCTGACATATATGCTGCAGAGTATCTCCCCCAAACTACAGAGCACTTTTTCTGTTGGCATATACACTTTCTCCATCTCGTAGGGTTGGTGGTGTGAGCAGGGCGCCTCTTCCAGGGGAAATCTTTAGGAAAAAGTTGGACAGCGGGCAATTTGCTATTCAAACCATCCAGATAAAGTGGGGGCCGCGAGGGTTTCAGTGCATTTTACTGTATTTCTTGTTAGAGACCTTCTTGCATGCAGGCGGTGACCGTGCGGCAGCTTCACTCCCTGCTCAGCCGCTCGCCGTCATTTACCTGCTTCCTTTTCTTAACACAATGTAACTTGAGGTTTCTTCTCCTTTCCTGTCTGCTCACCTCAGACCTTCTGCTGGTGTTGTATTCAGCCGCAGAGCCAGCCTTGGTCATTCTCTGTGTTTGTCCTCCAAGTCCCTGACACGCGATGCCTCTCCCAGCAAAGAGTGCAGATAGCAGGCTGGAGTTACATTATGAGCTTGGTTCTGGGGCTATATTTGTTATGAGCTTGGTTCTGGTAAAGCATTTAACTTGGGTTCTCACGGGACGAAAATCCTGCAGAAATCTCGCAGCTTGACCGCACCGATAAAACGCAGGATTTCCACGGGATAAGTGCAGCTTCAAAACCCGCAGCCTTTAGCCACAGGTTTAGAAGCGGCTTTGCTGCCTGCATCTCCGCTGTGACCATCTCTCCCCATAGAGAGGACAGAGGTAGCTTCAGAAATGAAAGAAGAATTGACATGCCACGTCTTCGTTTTCCGCGTGGCACGTTGGTTTCAGTGTGGCTTGGCCGCCCCATATGGATGAGATTTTGGCAAAATCTTGTCCACTTTACTGGCTAATCCCAGGATTAGGAGCCGCGGGCAGAATTACCGTGCAGACATTCCGCACGGAAATTCTGCGGCAATTCCGTCTCGTGTAAACCCAGCCTTATGTGGTGCTGTACTTATGTTATGAGCTTGGTCCTTGTACTGTACTTATGTTATGAGCTTGGTCCTTGTACTGTACTTATGTTATTAGCTTGGTCCTTGTACTGTACTTATGTTATGAGCTTGGTTCTGGTACTGCATTTCTCTGTATTTAGTCACTAAGCTGTCCTGCTGTGGGTCGGCTGTTATTTTGCTTCATTATGCCCATCAGTGCGATCTATATTGTCTTTTTTTATGATGATGATGATGGTGGGGAATAATTCTGAAATTCCACAGAAGGCCGGCACTGTCCATTCACCTCAATGGCTTGTCTGCATAAGGCCACCTTCACACGGGCGGATTTACATTGCAAAATCTGAAGCAGGATTCTGCAGCAAATCCAGCCCATAGCATGCTATGGCAATCTGCAAATTCCTGCCCACGAGCGGAAATCAATTAAGATTTTCCGCTTGCGGGTGAGAAATTGTAGCATGCTTTGATTTGTGCGGGATACACAGGGATGGGTTGCATTGAAGGCAATGTGAGCTCTGCGGAAGTATCGCGGGATACGCGTGACTGCAGAGCATTGGCGGTTACTGCGCATGCGCGACGCAGTGTGTGCAGAAGCCGCCGGACAGGTAAGCAGTAGTAATCGACTAGGCGCCAGGTCGAACTCCGCTGCGGGATCCTGCATGTGGGGTCTGACCCACCCGCGTGAAGGCGGCCTAATGCAGAACAGGACAGATCCTCCGCAGCGAGAGGCACTCTTAATAACCGCTAGCCAAGAGATGAGGATTGTGAGCGGAAGCCAAACTGGACAAACCCTTTTAAATGGACACAAAGTATCACATCCACAACAGCCGCCGAGTAAATAAAGGATCAGATATCAGAGTACATGTGAGGAGGACGTCCGCTGTACATCCTGGCGGGCAGCAGGGGGCGTTCACAGGTGTTCACAGGTGATATCGCACTCGCTCTGATACTAAATCACCAGGAGGTACTGATACCAATCAGGACACCGAGAAGCAGCTCCTTACATGCAGGCTGCCCCCTCACTAGCAGGACCCCCGCAGTTTCTTCTGCCCCCTCACTAGCAGGACCCCCGCAGTTTCTTCTGCCCCCTTACTAGCAGGACCCCCGCAGCTTCTTCTGCCCCCTTACTAGCAGGACCCCCGCAGCTTCCTCTGCCCCCTCACTAGCAGGACCTCCACAGCTTCCTCTGCCCCCTCACTAGCAGGACCCCCGCAGTTTCTTCTGCCCCCTTAGTAGCAAGACCCCCGCAGCTTCTTCTGCCCCCTCACTAGCAGGACCCCCTCAGCTTCTTCTGCCCCCTCACTAGCAGGACCCCCTCAGCTTCTTCTGCCCCCTCACTAGCAGGACCCCCTCAGCTTCCGCTGCCCCCTCACTAGCAGGACCCCCTTAGCTTCCTCTGCCCCCTCACTAGCAGGACCCCCTTAGCTTCCTCTGCCCCCTCACTAGCAGGACCCCCTTAGCTTCCTCTGCCCCCTCACTAGCAGGACCCCCTTAGCTTCCTCTGCCCCCTCACTAGCAGGACCCCCTTAGCTTCCTCTGCCCTCTCACTAGCAGGACCCCCTTAGCTTCCTCTGCCCCCTCACTAGCAGGACCCCCGCAGTTTCTTCTGCCCCCTTACTAGCAGGACCCCCGCAGCTTCCTCTGCCCCCTCACTAGCAGGACCCCCGCAGTTTCTTCTGCCCCCTTACTAGCAGGACCCCCGCAGCTTCTTCTGCCCCCTCACTAGCAGGACCCCCGCAGCTTCTTCTGCCCCCTCACTAGCAGGACCTCCGCAGCTTCCTCTGCCCCCTCACTAGCAGGACCCCCGCAGTTTCTTCTGCCCCCTTAGTAGCAAGACCCCCACAGCTTCTTCTGCCCCCTCACTAGCAGGACCCCCACAGCTTCCTCTGCCCCCTCACTAGCAGGACCCCCTCAGCTTCTTCTGCCCCCTCACTAGCAGGACCCCCTCAGCTTCTTCTGCCCCCTCACTAGCAGGACCCCCTTAGCTTCCTCTGCCCCCTCACTAGCAGGACCCCCTTAGCTTCCGCTGCCCCCTCACTAGCAGGACCCCCTCAGCTTCTTCTGCCCCCTCACTAGCAGGACCCCCTTAGCTTCCTCTGCCCCCTCACTAGCAGGACCCCCTTAGCTTCCTCTGCCCCCTCACTAGCAGGACCCCCTTAGCTTCCTCTGCCCCCTCACTAGCAGGACCCCCTTAGCTTCCTCTGCCCCCTCACTAGCAGGACCCCCTTAGCTTCCTCTGCCCCCTCACTAGCAGGACCCCCTTAGCTTCCTCTGCCCCCTCACTAGCAGGACCCCCGCAGTTTCTTCTGCCCCCTTACTAGCAGGACCCCTGCAGCTTCCTCTGCCCCCTCACTAGCAGGACCCCTGCAGCTTCCTCTGCCCCCTCACTAGCAGGACCCCCGCAGTTTCTTCTGCCCCCTTACTAGCAGGACCCCTGCAGCTTCCTCTGCCCCCTCACTAGCAGGACCCCCGCAGCTTCTTCTGCCCCCTTACTAGCAGGACCCCCTCAGCTTCCTCTGCCCCCTCACTAGCAGGACCCCCCGCAGTTTCTTCTGCCCCCTTAGTAGCAGGACCCCTGCAGCTTCCTCTGCCCCCTCACTAGCAGGACCCCCGCAGCTTCCTCTGCCCCCTCACTAGCAGGACCCCCGCAGCTTACTCTGCCCCCTCACTAGCAGGACCCCCTTAGCTTCCTCTGCCCCCTCACTAGCAGGACCCCCTTAGCTTCCTCTGCTCCCTTACTAGCAGGACCCCCGCAGTTTCTTCTGCCCCCTTACTAGCAGGACCCCTGCAGCTTCCTCTGCCCCCTCACTAGCAGGACCCCCCGCAGTTTCTTCTGCCCCCTTAGTAGCAGGACCCCTGCAGCTTCCTCTGCCCCCTCACTAGCAGGACCCCCGCAGCTTCCTCTGCCCCCTCACTAGCAGGACCCCCTTAGCTTCCTCTGCCCCCTCACTAGCAGGACCCCCTTAGCTTCCTCTGCTCCCTTACTAGCAGGACCCCCGCAGTTTCTTCTGCCCCCTTACTAGCAGGACCCCTGCAGCTTCCTCTGCCCCCTCACTAGCAGGACCCCCGCAGTTTCTTCTGCCCCCTTACTAGCAGGACCTCCGCAGCTTCCTCTGCGGCCTCTGAATAACATTTTATGAGTACTGTTCCTATAGCGGCTCCTGGCGCTGACGCTTTGTATATTCGGCTATATTGCGAGCTCCAGTAGCGCTGGATCATAATAAAACAGGCATCAATGTAACAGAGGAGTCGATGGCGTCCGAGCCGCGTGCAGCGAACAAAAACAGACATACAAAAACTGCATCTGACCAAGATGGCGACATCAGCGCAGGATCCCTGGACGGTCGTGTCCGCGTGAGGAATATGACATAAATCACCGGTTGGCATTCGTCTCGTTGACTGTACAAACATCGACTGCAGCCGGGATTACAGGGGCTTTCCAGATGCGACATCACTCCCCACCCCCCCATCTCGTTATCATTACTGCCTTCGTAATGACACAGACGAACGCAAAGCTGTCTGATATTCCCGGTCGCAATTCGCATCGGAAATCGCATGCAGTCTGATATACGGGACCCCGCGAATCCAACTAGAAAAGGACAAGCTGCAATTCTTTATTACTTGGATTTTCCATCTGAGTGCAAAAAGCCCGCATGCGTTCATTCATTCATTCATTCGTTCGTTCATTCATTCTGGGCTGATTTTCAGTCTAAAAATCGGACAGAAACATCATCTGTGTGCGGATAGCCCAAATGTGTAAATTGTATCGATGGAGGAAAGAGGAACTAGGACTATCACAGAAAAACCAGATCACCAAGTTGGTGGATCGTGAGGATCCGCAGATCATTCCCGTTACCGAGAGAAGCGAGTCTGCAGGACAAGACGGGTGGAGGTTTACTGAAGTCATAGGAGTCACAGGACGGGCTGGAGGCATTACGTGGTTACAGAACATACAATGACCGCCCCTTTATTAGAGCCCCGCCCCTCACGATTGGCGCTCCCTGTACTGTAATTCTCCCCGTGACCCCAAGTTGCAGTGTGAATCCACATTAGATGGAAGATCCAGCGATCGGAGCGACTTCCAACGAGGCCGGTCATCGGTGCTGGACTAGCCGGGGTCTCACCGCCAACCGCGGGGGGGTTCAATAGTGTAACGGTGTGCAGAGTGTACAGAGAATGGCGCGATCAAGGAAAACATCCAGCGAAAGGGGATCCTACGGACGGAAACAACTCATCACTGAAAGGGGTCGGAGGAGGTTGTCAGGAATCGTTCTGCCCAACAGGCTGCACAGTCAGCTGAATACAACGCTGGAGCTCCAACTAACGTGTCCGAACGCACAACTCGCCGTTCCTCCGCACGGATGGTATAACAGCGGGCGACCAGTTCCAGCGCCATTGTGTCTAAGAGAAACAGGAAGGCTCTAGCGGGCAAAAGAGCGCAAAACTTGTATCACTGAGCAGCGGAGGAACATCTCCTGGTCAGATGGGGCCAGATTTATGTGGTGATGGGAGGGCAGAATTTGGCACAAGCAGCATGAATCGCTGACCCCTTCCTGTCAGCCGGTCAGAACATGTCAGCACCTCCATCTAATCTGCAGGGACTACAAGAAGCTTCCTGTCCGCAGGGGCCGGTATTCCTGCAGGAGGATTTCATCACCAAGTGGAATCTACCCCGCGGCGAATCACTGTGGAGCTAAAGACGAACGCAGCTAATAGGGGGCCGCTCAGAATAGGTGTGCGCACACTGACATTGGCGCAGTGTTGGATTGTCTGAGGTTTTCTACGGTCCTTGTGCTGTCATGGTGGACACAACGCTGGGTATACCCAGTGCCCTCTCCAGGGCTGCATGGCGAGGCGCGACGATCACATGGAATGTGACATTTCCCTTTGATGGGTTCAGTCTTGAGGTTCTCCGGTTTTCGCTGCACTGATTTACGTCCTCAGCATTCCGGCGAATCCACGAATTCTGCTGCGGCCGCAATAGTTTCTCACGGGAAACGTGTTCTGTCTTATGCAGTCCGACTGCAGCGCAGACTGTGTGAGACATGCAGCGCCGGCAGCGCCTCTCACCCGCTGACGGTCTGCGGGGACATCCACAAGTGTCACAATCACAGGAAGGGTTAAATTAACTGTGTTGCAATCTAAATCAGCAGTTCCTTCTGCATGTGATGAGTTCAGTTGTTGATGGACGGATGATGAGCCGCAAGAAAAGTGCAGAGTCAGAGTCCTGTGACCCATCACCCCGCGCCGCAGGACCGCCACAGAACTACCGTGACTAACATCACTCCCCGAGACTGTAGCCCCGCACAGAGCGCACACAGTGTGTGTATGGCCATGTCAGCGGAGCACCCTCATATATAATACTACAATGGTAGAGTTGGAAGGATCCTCTGGGGTCATCCAGGGTCATCGGGTCTGACCCCCTGCTCAGTGCAGGATCATTAAATCATCCCAGACAGATGTCTGTCCACCTCTGAAGACTTCCATTGAAGGAGAACTCCCCACCTCCTGTGGTAACCTGTTCCACTCATTGATCCCCCTCACTGTCTAATATCTAATCTGTGTCTCCTCCCTTTCAGTTTCATCCCATTGCTTCTAGTCTTTCCTTGTACAGATGAGAATAGGGCTGATCCCTCTGCACTGTGACAGCCCTTCAGATGTTTGTAGACCGCTATTAAGTCTCCTCTCAGCCTTCTCTTCTGCTAAACATTCCCAGATCCTTTACCCGTTCCTCATAGGACATGATTTGCAGACCGCTCACCATCTTGGTAACTCTTCTCTGAACTTGCTCCAGTTTGTCTATGTCTTTTTTAAAGTGGGGTGCCCAGAACTGGACCCAGTATTCCAGATGAGGTCTGACTAAGGAAGAGTAGAGGGGATAATGACCTCACGTGATCTAGACTCTATGCTTCTAATACATCCCAGAATTGTGTTTGCCTTTTTGGCTGCTGCATCACATTGTTGACTCATGTTCAGTCTCTGATCTATTAGTATACCCAAGTCTTTCTCACATGTGCTGCTCCTTAGCCCAATTCCTCCCATTCTGTATGTGCTTTCTTCATTTTTCTTGCCCAGATGTAGGACTTTGCATTTCTCCCTGTTAAACACCATTCTGTTAGTAGCCCCCCACTGTGCAAGCTTTTCTAGATCTTTCTGAATCCTCTCTCTCTCTTCCCTAGTGTTAGCTATCCCTCCTAGCTTTGTGTCGTCGGCACATTTCATAAATTTCCCCTTAATTCCCTCCACCGCAAACTGCATATAGGACAGAGGGAGGGTACACGGGGGGCACAGCAGACCCAACGCATGTCCATTCTGGAATATTCTGGTCACATGTACAAAATACTGCTAAATACTGAAAATACAACTCTGTTGTAGCCCCCATAGTGGTAACCTCACATTAGCCCCCATAGTAGCCCCCATAGTGGTAACCTCACATTAGCCCCCATAGTGGTAACCTCACATTAGCCCCCATAGTAGCCCCCATTAGTGGTAACCTCACATTAGCCCCCATAGTAGCCCCCATAGTGGTAACCTCACATTAGCCCCCATAGTAGCCCCCATAGTGGTAACCTCACATTAGCCCCCATAGTGGTAACCTCACATTAGCCCCCATAGTAGCCCCCATAGTGGTAACTTCACATTAGCCCCCATAGTAGCCCCTCCTAGTAGTCTATTGTTACTGTCTTACTAACCTCTTTCACCAACATCACTTCATATTCCTGCAGTTGCTGCTGAAATCCAAGGTTGGGCCCCACGTAGGACCGCACGGCCTTCACCGCGGACAGGCATTCTTCCCAGCCAAGCGCTGTCACCGTCATGAGATAGGCAACCAAGATGGTGGTACTGCGAGAGACACCCGCCAGGCTGTGTGTTCAGAGCAGAAGACGTGCAGCGGTCAGTCCATCAGGCTAACAAGAACTACCATCGCCCATCTGATCGCTCACCCGAGGCGCCCACGGTTGGTTCTATAAGACCGCCTTCTAACGGGCAAGAAAATCAGTCACGAATATAAAGCCTATTCTTTAGAATGAAGTCATACACAGGAACGATGCGGGAAGGAATCGCGGCGGGGGCGTCCGACCTTGTGCTCTCGCATCGCCCATTGTACCCAACAGGGGCGGCGGCCGCATCGTGCCACGCGCCGGGTAAACGCGAGTGCGTTGCAATGCGAGGTCTCCCCATTGAAGACAACCGCGGCGGAGGAGCGCTACTTCCCCAAAGTGATGCGAGTGATTTGATATAAAAACGCCTCGCATCTGCGGGGACATCGCATGTTGGCGAGCGCGATATTGGGCATCATTCGTGGCCTGATATCGCACTCACCCGTGTGACGTTAGCCTAAGAGACTCTGGGACCCAATTGCTTATTGTTTTCAAGATCTCTGCTTGCTGTAACTGAATGGGAGCGAGGAGAGGATTGTCTGGACTGGATGCACTGTAAAACGCTCAGCTGTGAGGAGTAAACTGGGTCCTAAATCTACATTCATAGACAGCAAGCAGAGGTCTTAATATGGTGGAGAATTAAAACACTAACTATTAAACTACTGCAGAACTTCTCACTGTCCAATAATGGTCCGGTTACTATATAACACCCCTTTAATAGAGCCGCCTGTAGTAAAATAAACTGAGGAGTACTTACCTCTTCGCCACCACTGGGATCCTGCGCTACAGACCCGCTGTGGTCCCTGCATTTGTTGTGACAGTGTCCGTTCCCCGGAAGTCAGGTGACTATGGCAGCCAATCATAGGCAGCATCATAACCGCTCGTTCTCCTGGCACCGGCACCCACATCCTGAGCGCCTCCGATTGGCTGCAGTAGTCACAGCGGGGCTGCAGCGCTGGATCTTGGCGGCGGACAGGTAAGTACTTCTTGGTTTATTATTTTACTACAGGGGGTCCTATTAAAGGGATGTTGTCCGGTAGCCCCTTTGAAGCGGTTGTACCATGTTATACAATTATCCCTAGAATAGAGGGTAACGCTATGATGGGTGGGCGCTGGACTGCTGGGACACACATGCACTCCGAGAATGGTGGTCCCGTATGTCCCTGTATGGATGCAGCGCAGGGTGCGCATGTGTGCCGCCGCGAAGGACGCGCATGAGTGCTGCAGCTCCATTCAATGGATGTGCCGGAAGCTGCAGAGTGTTTGCATACAGAGCTTCCACTTATTCATGTAGGGACCACCATCCTCCGGATCAATGGGGGTCCCAGCAGTCGGACCCCCACCACTCATAACATTATCTCCTCTCCTGTGGATAACGTTATACAACCCCTTTAATCTTTATTCATATATTCGGACTCCGGCCCTCTAATATTTTACTACATTTTGATATACTTTAAATTTCCAACAATTTTGATATTTCCGCTGATCTGTAATAGACGGCAGCATAAAGGGCGCCCGGCGTCACGGAGGAGGCACTGACCAGTGAACAAGGCAGCCGCCGCCATTCATACGACATTCATGGATGAACTTGTTGCTCTTCTTAAAGTACTGAATCCTAAAGAGGAAAAGAGAAATATCAGAATCAACTAAAATATAACACCGACACCTTATACTACAGTGACCTCATCTATTACTGCTGACAACCAGCCTGTATATCATGTCTGAGAGGTAGTCACAGCCCCGCCCCCTGCTGATGACATCATTGATATAATGACATGTGATCAGACCTGAGATCCGACACCTTATACTGCAGTGACATCATCTAGTACTGCTGACAACCAGCCTGTATATCATGTCTGAGAGGTAGTCACAGCCCCGCTCCCTGCTGATGACATCAATGATATAATGAGAGGTAGTCACAGCCCCGCCCCCTGCTGATGACATCACTGATATAATGACATGTGATCAGACCTGAGATCCGACACCTTATAATACAGTGACATCATCTATAACTGCTGACAACCAGCCTGTATATCATGTCTGAGAGGTAGTCACAACCCCGCCCCCTGCTGATGACATCAATGATATAATGAGAGGTAGTCACAGCCCCACCCCCTGCTGATGACATCACTGATATAATGACATGTGATCAGACCTGAGATCCGACACCTTATAATACAGTGACATCATCTAGTACTGCTGACAACCAGCCTGTATATCATGTCTGAGAGGTAGTCACAGCCCCGCCCCCTGCTGATGACATCACTGATATAATGACATGTGATCAGACCTGAGATCCGACACCTTATAATACAGTGACATCATCTATAACTGCTGACAACCAGCTTGTATATCATGTCTGAGAGGTAGTCACAGCCCCGCCCCCTGCTGATGACATCAATGATATAATGAGAGGTAGTCACAGCCCCGCCCCCTGCTGATGACATCACTGATATAATGACATGTGATCAGACATGAGATTCCACACCTTATACTATAGTTACATCATCTATATTGCTGACAACCAGCCTGTATGTCATGACTGAGAGGTAGTTACAGCCCCGCCCCCTGCTGATGACATCACTGATATAATGACATGTGATCAGACCTGAGATCCGACACCTTATAATACAGTGACATCATCTATAACTGCTGACAACCAGCCTGTATATGATGTCTAATAGGTAGTCACAGCTCCGCCCCCTGCTGATGAAATCACTAATATAATGACATGTGATCAGACATGAGATTCCACACCTTATACTACAGTTACATCATCTATATTGCTGACAACCAGCCTGTATGTCATGACTGAGAGGTAGTCACAGCCCCGCCCCCTGCTGATGACATCTTTGATATAATGACATGTGATCAGACCTGAGATCCGACACCTTATAATACAGTGACATCATCTATAACTGCTGACAACCAGCTTGTATATCATGTCTGAGAGGTAGTCACAGCCCCGCCCCCTGCTGATGACATCACTGATATGACATGTGATCAGACATGAGATCCGACACCTTATACTACAGCGACATCATCTATTACTGCTGACAACCAGCCTGTATATCATGTCTGAGAGGTAGTCACAGCCCCGCCCCCTGCTGATGACATCACTGATATAATGACATGCGATCAGACATGAGATCCGACACCTTATACTACAGTTACATCATCTATATTGCTGACAACCAGCCTGTATGTCATGACTGAGAGGTAGTCACAGCCCCGCCCCTGCTGATGACATCACTGATATAATGACATGTGATCAGACATGAGATCCGACACCTTATACTACAGTTACATCATCTGTTACTGCTGATAACCAGCTTGTATATCATGTCTAATAGGTAGTCACAGCCCCGCCCCCTGCTGATGACATCACTGATATAATGACATGTGATCAGACATGAGATCCGACACCTTATACTGCAGTGACATCATCTAGTACTGCTGACAACCAGCCTGTATATCACGGCACACAACACCAGGTCACAGCGACTCAGTTCTGTCTTCTGCCCAAGATTTCACCCTCCGCAAATAAACAAGAATGTTGTATTTCAAGACAGCAAGCAGAGATCTTTAAAATGGGAAGAACTGAAACACAAAGTCTTTTAGAAAGCTGCAAGACTTTTGAGGTGAAGGACGCAGTTATAAAAGCCGGAGGTGCGTCTCATGTAGAGAATCATCGGGGACGTTTGTGACCGTCGTATGTGCGGCATGTGTAGTGGGTCGGTACACCATCCTGCCCCCCTCCATAAATGTCATACATGTCTGTCCTATGTAGATGCACTGTGCAAAGCCTGTCCTGTCATATCCAGTGTGTGTGTTGCATAGCTGCGGCGCTTGAGAGGTTAACAGTAATAAAGTCACTGCCTGCATGTAAATGTATCAGTCTGTCATGTCATGTGGTACAAGTGAAGGCAGAGTGATTGAGAGCGGGAAGAGGAGTTCCATCTTGTCTACTGAGAGAGTGCTAACACAGAGCCTCATGGAAGCACCTTCAGCTTCCATGTAGGTGAAGATGGAGGAAGAGGAGAGATATCTCGCAGCGAGTGAAGTCTGGATGTGAGTGGATCGAGTCCCAAGACCCTAAGAGAGAGCATCTCCCAATAATTCTGTATACAGAAACTCAGCGTTCAGTTACCAATTCATACCATAAGTTTTTCCTGTGCTGCCGTCCAGAGTCAGGATCCCCGCATAGAGGTACACTACTGAGACACCCCCCCGCGTCTGCCGTGCGGGGTGATAGTGTTAAATCTTTGAGTGAATAATTGTCTGTGGAGTGACCCCTACCCCCTTCCTCCTCCGGAGTGCTCCCAGTCCAGGAGCTACCTGACCGATAATGTGGCCTGTAGGACCGGTGTCATCCTGTGTATCCTCCCTGACCTCTGACCTCTAGCCTGCTGGCACTTAGAAGAATTGTACCTGCATTTCTTTCAATATTTGATTGTCAAAGTTATTCAAAGTACAGTTATACCGGGCCCTAACCGTTCCTGGGGACCCGAGGTACTATACAAAAGTCTTTGTGTTTATTTTCCGCTGTGTAGCATACCGGTGTGTGGGAACGGTGGCGTCACGAGTGATAACTACTACCCCCATCATCCCAATTATTAGCATTCCCTATCCTAGGGATGTCGAAGCCGGCCTGCGATCCTGCTCTGCCCTTGGCTGTGTGTCATCCCTCTGGGACCAGAGCCTGGTAAGGGCCGCCATGACAAGCCAACACTTAACCCTTCCAGCTGTACACGTTAGTCAAGTGTCCGGGATCATCCCTCCGGGGTGCTGCATATGTAACCCTTCCTGTGCTGCACATTCCTGTCATTACTGCTCATTAAGTGGTTGTGAGATCAATTCATTTCCTGTATTAAACAAAGAGATCAGCGGATCGAGGCGCCTCAGAGAGGTGAGGAAGCCACATCCTCCACAGAGTCTGCCGGACGTACAGCAATGTGAGGACATTACAGACTGCCAGCGCAGAGGAGGAAAGAGTTACTGTACAGATGAGTCCCCCGACCGCCGGCCTACAACAAGAGGGGCGCCGGCCTACAACAAGAGGGGCGCCGGCCTACAACAAGAGGGGCGCCGGCCTACAACAAGAGGGGCGCCGGCCTACAACAAGAGGGGCGCCTGCCTACAACAAGAGGGGCGCCGGCCTACAACAAGAGGGGCGCCGGCCTACAACAAGAGGGGCGCCGGCCTACAACAAGAGGGGCGCCTGTCCGGGACAAGAGGGGAACCTGTCCGGGACAAGAGGGGCGCCGGCCTACAACAAGAGGGGCGCAGGCCTACAACAAGAGGGGCGCCTGCCTACAACAAGAGGGGCGCCGGCCTACAACAAGAGGGGCGCCGGCCTACAACAAGAGGGGCGCCGGCCTACAACAAGAGGGGCGCCGGCCTACAACAAGAGGGGCGCCGGCCTACAACAAGAGGGGGCCGGCCTACAACAAGAGGGGCGCCGGCCTACAACAAGAGGGGCGCCGGCCTACAACAAGAGGGGCGCCGGCCTACAACAAGAGGGGCGCCGGCCTACAACAAGAGGGGCGCCGGCCTACAACAAGAGGGGCGCCGGCCTACAACAAGAGGGGCGCCTGTCCGGGACAAGAGGGGCGCCGGCCTACAACAAGAGGGGTGCCGGCCTACAACAAGAGGGGCGCCGGCCTACAACAAGAGGGGCGCCGGCCTACAACAAGAGGGGCGCCGGCCTACAACAAGAGGGGCGCCGGCCTACAACAAGAGGGGCGCCGGCCTACAACAAGAGGGGCGCAGGCCTACAACAAGAGGGGTGCCTGTCCGGGACAAGAGGGGCGCCGGCCTACAACAAGAGGGGTGCCGGCCTACAACAAGAGGGGCGCCGGCCTACAACAAGAGGGGCGCAGGCCTACAACAAGAGGGGCGCCGGCCTACAACAAGAGGGGTGCCTGTCCGGGACAAGAGGGGCGCCGGCCTACAACAAGAGGGGTGCCGGCCTACAACAAGAGGGGTGCCGGCCTACAACAAGAGGGGTGCCGGCCTACAACAAGAGGGGCGCCGGCCTACAACAAGAGGGGTGCCGGCCTACAACAAGAGGGGCGCTGGCCTACAACAAGAGGGGCACCGGCCTACAACAAGAGGGGCGCAGGCCTACAACAAGAGGGGCGCCGGCCTACAACAAGAGGGGCGCCGGCCTACAACAAGAGGGGTGCCGGCCTACAACAAGAGGGGCGCCGGCCTACAACAAGAGGGGCACCGGCCTACAACAAGAGGGGCGCAGGCCTACAACAAGAGGGGGCCGGCCTACAACAAGAGGGGCGCCGGCCTACAACAAGAGGGGCGCCGGCCTACAACAAGAGGGGCGCCGGCCTACAACAAGAGGGGCGCCGGCCTACAACAAGAGGGGCGCCGGCCTACAACAAGAGGGGCGCCGGCCTACAACAAGAGGGGCGCCGGCCTACAACAAGAGGGGCGCCGGCCTACAACAAGAGGGGCGCCGGCCTACAACAAGAGGGGCGCCTGTCCGGGACAAGAGGGGCGCCGGCCTACAACAAGAGGGGTGCCGGCCTACAACAAGAGGGGCGCCGGCCTACAACAAGAGGGGCGCCGGCCTACAACAAGAGGGGCGCCGGCCTACAACAAGAGGGGCGCAGGCCTACAACAAGAGGGGCGCCGGCCTACAACAAGAGGGGTGCCTGTCCGGGACAAGAGGGGCGCCGGCCTACAACAAGAGGGGTGCCGGCCTACAACAAGAGGGGCGCCGGCCTACAACAAGAGGGGCGCAGGCCTACAACAAGAGGGGCGCCGGCCTACAACAAGAGGGGTGCCTGTCCGGGACAAGAGGGGCGCCGGCCTACAACAAGAGGGGTGCCGGCCTACAACAAGAGGGGTGCCGGCCTACAACAAGAGGGGTGCCGGCCTACAACAAGAGGGGCGCCGGCCTACAACAAGAGGGGTGCCGGCCTACAACAAGAGGGGCGCTGGCCTACAACAAGAGGGGCACCGGCCTACAACAAGAGGGGCGCAGGCCTACAACAAGAGGGGCGCCGGCCTACAACAAGAGGGGTGCCTGTCCGGGACAAGAGGGGCGCCGGCCTACAACAAGAGGGGTGCCGGCCTACAACAAGAGGGGCGCCGGCCTACAACAAGAGGGGTGCCGGCCTACAACAAGAGGGGTGCCGGCCTACAACAAGAGGGGCGCCTGTCCGGGACAATAGGGGCGCCGGCCTACAACAAGAGGGGTGCCGGCCTACAGCAAGAGGGGCGCCTGTCCGGGACACGAGGGGCGCTGGCCTACAACAAGAGGGGCGCTGGCCTACAACAAGAGGGGCGCCGGCCTACAACAAGAGGGGCGCAGGCCTATGACAAGAGGGGATGATAGACGCGGGGCAGCCGCAATAAGCGCAGGTGGTCAAGATTAGAAAGATCTCCTGAACATACAGCGTACATTGGACCCACCCAGCCGAGGAGGGCTCTCTGGTTGGCAATGGTATGTTGGCAGACCACGCAGCTACTGGGGGCACATAGGGCGAGGGGGGGGGGGGGCTGCCCTCGGTTTACAGCAAGTGCAGAAGACAGGAAGTAGTCAGGATGTGCAGAGAGCCGTGTGGTGTCAGCCAGTAGCACTATGGGGCTGAGAAGATGCTTCACTGCTGGGGGCCAGCAGTGCAGTATCTCTAAGACGAACCACACCAGGGGCAATATCACTAAGAGGGGCCACAGTGGGGGCAATATTACTAAGAGGGGCCACAGCGGGGGCAATATCACTAAGAGGGGCCACAGATAAGACCCAGTTACTAAGAGGGGCCATAGAAGAGGTACTATAAATATGACAGAATCCTAGAATGGTAGAGTTGGAAGGGTCCTCTGGGGTAATCGCGTCCTCCAGGGTCATCGGCTCCTCCGGGGTCATCAGGTCCTCCAGGGTCATCGGGTCCAACCCCCTGCTCAGTGCAGGATCACTAAATCATCCCAGACAGATGTCTTTCCGGCCTCTGAAGACTTCCATTGAAGGAGAACTCCCCACCTCCCGTGGCAACCTGTTCCACTCATTGATCCCCTCACTGTCTAATATCTAATCTGTGTCTCCTCCCCATGTTGGGCCACAAAAGAGAAACCATAACTAAGAGAGGGAACTATAACTACAGTGGATATAAGAAGTCTACACACCCCTGGTAGAATGTTTTGTCATGTTAATAATCTGAATGATTTCAGATTTCGTCCCGCCTCCCGTGTGTCATGTGACCTGATCGGTAGATTCCATTGGAGAATAAACTGAAATCTTTTAGGATGGAAAAATAAAATAGCTAAACTAAAATAATGCGGTTGCAGAAGTGCTCACACCCCCTGGGATGTGTAGGTGTGTTCAGAATTAGCCAATTCCATTTAGGTGACTGATAGATAGTGGTCTGCACTCCGCTGCCATCATTTACTGTGATTCGGGGTCCCCATATAAAGTTCAGCTCTTCTAGAAGGATTTTCTGGACATTTCCTTAGTTGGTCGGTAAAGATCTTACAGAACATCAAAGGGATCTGATTGTTGGAAGAGATCAGTCAGGAGAAGGGGACCAAGACATCTCCAAGGCATTACATGTACCATGGAGCACAGGGGAGACGGTCAGCAAGAAGGGGACCAAGACATCTCCAAGGCATTACATGTACCATGGAGCACAGGGGAGACGGTCAGCAAGAAGGGGACCAAGACATCTCCAAGGCATTACATGTACCATGGAGCACAGGGGAGACGGTCAGCAAGAAGGGGACCAAGACATCTCCAAGGCATTACATGTACCATGGAGCACAGGGGAGACGGTCAGCAAGAAGGGGACCAAGACATCTCCAAGGCATTACATGGAGCACAGGGGAGACCGTCAGCAAGAAGGGGACCAAGACATCTCCAAGGCATTACATGTACCATGGAGCACAGGGGAGACGGTCAGCAAGAAGGGGATTAATGGCACCACAGTGACATCACCAAGAACTGCGTGTCCCTCAGAAACTGATGAAAAGACCAGAAGAACATTGTCCCGGGGGGCCGACAGCAACATTAAAAGAAATACGTCATTGATGAAGTGCTGGCAGGTGGCAGGAGCGTTACAGAGGCCGAATGGCATCACTAGAGATTCAAAGTGTCCATATCTTGTTCTGAAGGCCGTCTTCCATTCATCTCCGGGGGGATCCGCACAGATTATACGCCCCTCTGAGGTTAGTAAGGACCGTGGCTGCCTGAAGCCTCTCCAGCAGTTCTGGGATTAACGGAAGAGAATAGCGATTCTCAACAGTAATCTTGTTTATTCCCGGTACTCGATGCAGGGACAGGGATGTGTGATCCCGCCGGGGGGGGGGGGGGGGGGGGGCGGATGGAGCCCTTCTTTAGAGGTTCATCCAAATGTTCACAAAAGTTTGTACTTCTGGTTCTGCGAGGTTGTAGATACGTCACAATGGGATAGAGGATCCCGGAGCGGCCCTACAGGACAGTCATACGGCCGGGGGGGGGGGGGTGGCGGCTGGCAGCTCTCTTCTTGCTGCAGACATCCCTGAATATCTGGTATTGAATCGGTAACTTTTCAAGGTCCTGCTGACCCTCCTCGGGGCCTTACGTTGGTTTAGGGGCGCATGGTCTTATCTGGCAGTCCTCTTTACGGTATTCGTGCACGAGATACGCGCTAAAACACTAAAAATACGACATGCTGCGCGTGATTTTGCATTTGGCGCAAAAATACAAGTGTAAGACCCCCCATTGCAATATATGGAGGTTTAGTGCTTCGTATGCCGCTCGTGTGAGTGTGGCCATAGATGGAAGATGGGTCGTCGGAATGACTGCCCTGGTGGGCCTAAGGAAACCCAGTCCGACCCTGCACAGCCCAAACCCAGCGCAGCGAGAGGCTAAACAGCCCCGACTTCACGCCGGCGCACGGAGAACTCTGCGCCGCTCCGTTCAGCATCATCTACATTTGAGGCAATTTTAACGATCTGTACATTCTAATCAGTAATAGGTCTGAATGCAGATTGCTTCCATTCACTAACAGCAAGCAGAGATCTAGAAATGGTGAGGATTTGAAACTCACAGTCTATTAGAAAGTCGCAGAATGCCTCCCTATCCCCAGATTAAGCTTTACTTCCATCATAAATGCTCCGATTTTGGTTCTTTTGCTAATAAACGGGATTGTGGCGGTTCTGGCGGCACCTCGTATACAGCTATGTACCCTACTGCGGAGCGCCTGCAATAGCTTCATCATTGCCAGCAGCGCCACCTACAGGCAGGTAAGTCGGAGCGCAACGGATATAAGAAATATCATAAGCTAAGAAATCATTTCATTTGGAAGAAAAGATTTTATAATCTGAACTCTGGACGGCGCCGAGACCCCGCGGACACGGCTGCATCATACAACCATCCGAAGAGTGCGACCGCGATTAGTGAGCGGGCGGCGGCCTTCCTGCGGTCTATCTGCTGTATCAGAGAGGGACACGAAGGACCGAAGAGCTGGAGATGCGATGAATTCACACAGGCAGGTTTCAGAGAACTGTAATGCTCTGCAGATCTCTAGAGGTCAGTGGTGTAATAGTCTGCAGGATATATCACTATCAGGAGGTAGAGAGGACAGAGCGATGTTCTGCAGACCTCTGGAGGTCAGTGGTGTAATAGTCTGCAGGATATATCACTATGTATCAGGAGGTAGAGAGGACAGAGCGATGTTCTGCAGATCTTTAGAGGTCTGTGGTGTAATAGTCTGCAGGATATATCACTATGTATCAGGAGGTAGAGGGGACAGAGCGATGTTCTGCAGATCTCTAGGGGTCAGTGGTGTAATAGTCTGCAGGATATATCACTATCAGGAGGTAGAGAGGACAGAGCGATGTTCTGCAGATCTCTGGGGGTCAGTGGTGTAATAATCTGCAGGATATATCACTATGTATCAGGAGGTAGAGAGGACAGAGCGATGTTCTGCAGATCTCTAGGGGTCAGTGGTGTAATAGTCTGCAGGATATATCACTATGTATCAGGAGGTAGAGAGGACAGAGTGATGTTCTGCAGATCTCTGGAGGTCAGTGGTGTAATAGTCTGCAGGATATATCACTATGTATCAGGAGGTAGAGAGGACAGAGCGATGTTCTGCAGATCTTTAGAGGTCTGTGGTGTAATAGTCTGCAGGATATATCACTATGTATCAGGAGGTAGAGAGGACAGAGCGATGTTCTGCAGATCTCTAGGGGTCAGTGGTGTAACAGTCTGCAGGATATATCACTATGTATCAGGAGGTAGAGAGGACAGAGCGATGTTCTGCAGATCTCTAGAGGTCAGTGGTGTAATAGTCTGCACTATGTATCAGGAGGTAGAGGGGACAGAGCGATGTTCTGCAGATCTCTGGGGGTCAGTGGTGTAATAGTCTGCAGGATATATCACTATCTATCAGGAGGTAGAGAGGACAGAGCGATGTTCTGCAGATCTCTGGGGGTCAGTGGTGTAACAGTCTGCAGGATATATCACTATGTATCAGGAGGTAGAGAGGACAGAGCGATGTTCTGCAGATCTCTAGAGGTCAGTGGTGTAATAGTCTGCACTATGTATCAGGAGGTAGAGGGGACAGAGCGATGTTCTGCAGATCTCTGGGGGTCAGTGGTGTAACAGTCTGCAGGATATATCACTATCAGGAGGTAGAGGGACAGAGCGATGTTCTGCAGATCTCTAGAGGTTAGTGGTGTAATAGTCTGCAGGATATATCACTATCAGGAGCTAGAGGGGACAGAGCGATGTTCTGCAGACCTCTAGGGGTCAGTGGTGTAATAGTCTGCAGGATATATCACTATATATCAAGAGGTAGAGAGGACAGAGCGATGTTATGCAGATCTCTAGAGGTCAGTGGTGTAATAGTCTGCAGGATATATCACTATGTATCAGGAGGTAGAGAGGACAGAGCGATGTTCTGCAGATCTCTAGAGGTCAGTGGTGTAATAATCTGCAGGATATATCACTATGTATCAGGAGGTAGAGAGGACAGAGCGATGTTCTGCAGATCTCTAGAGGTCAGTGGTGTAATAGTCTGCAGGATATATCACTATCAGGAGGTAGAGAGGACAGAGCGATGTTCTGCAGATCTCTAGAGGTCAGTGGTGTAATAGTCTGCAGAATATATCACTATGTATCAGGAGGTAGAGAGGACAGAGCGATGTTCTGCAGATCCCTGGAGGGTCAGTAGTGTAATAGTCTGCAGGATATATCACTATCTATCAGGAGGTAGAGAGGACAGAGCGATGTTCTGCAGATCTCTGGGGGTCAGTGGTGTAATAGTCTGCAGGATATATCACTATGTATCAGGAGGTAGAGAGGACAGAGCGATGTTCTGCAGATCTCTAGAGGTCAGTGGTGTAATAGTCTGCAGGATATATCACTATGTATCAGGAGGTAGAGAGGACAGAGCGATGTTCTGCAGATCTCTAGAGGTCACTGGTGTAATAGTCTGCAGGATATATCACTATGTATCAGGAGGTAGAAAGGGCAGAGCGATGTTCTGCAGATCTCTGGGGGTCAGTAGTGTAATAGTCTGCAGGATATATCACTATGTATCAGGAGGTAGAGAGGACAGAGCGATGTTCTGCAGATCTCTAGAGGTCAGTGGTGTAATAGTCTGCAGGATATATCACTATGTATCAGGAGGTAGAGAGGACAGAGCGATGTTCTGCAGATCTCTAGAGGTCAGTGGTGTAATAGTCTGCAGGATATATCACTATGTATCAGGAGGTAGAGAGGACAGAGCGATGTTCTGCAGATCTCTGGGGGTCAGTGGTGTAATAGTCTGCAGGATATATCACTATCAGGAGGTAGAGAGGACAGAGCGATGTTCTGCAGATCTCTAGAGGTCACTGGTGTAATAGTCTGCAGGATATATCACTATGTATCAGGAGGTAGAGAGGACAGAGCGATGTTCTGCAGATCTCTGGGGGTCAGTAGTGTAATAGTCTGCAGGATATATCACTATCTATCAGGAGGTAGAGAGGACAGAGCGATGTTCTGCAGATCTCTGGAGGTCAGTGTTGTAATAGTCTGCAGGATATATCACTATGTATCAGGAGGTAGAAAGGGCAGAGCGATGTTCTGCAGATCTCTGGGGGTCAGTAGTGTAATAGTCTGCAGGATATATCACTATCTATCAGGAGGTAGAGAGGACAGAGCGATGTTCTGCAGATCTCTGGAGGTCACTGGTGTAATAGTCTGCAGGATATATCACTATGTATCAGGAGGTAGAAAGGGCAGAGCGATGTTCTGCAGATCTCTGGGGGTCAGTAGTGTAATAGTCTGCAGGATATATCACTATGTATCAGGAGGTAGAGAGGACAGAGCGATGTTCTGTGGATCTCTGGGGGTCAGTGGTGTAATAGTCTGCAGGATATATCACTATCAGGAGGTAGAGAGGACAGAGCGATGTTCTGCAGATCTCTAGAGGTCAGTGGTGTAATAGTCTGCAGGATATATCACTATCAGGAGGTAGAGAGGACAGAGCGATGTTCTGCAGACCTCTGGAGGTCAGTGGTGTAATAGTCTGCAGGATATATCCCTATGTATCAGGAGGTAGAGGGGACAGAGCGATGTTCTGCAGATCTCTAGAGGTCAGTGGTGTAACAGTCTGCAGGATATATCACTATGTATCAGGAGGTAGAGGGGACAGAGCGATGTTCTGCAGATCTCTGGGGGTCAGTGGTGTAATAGTCTGCAGGATATATCACTATCAGGAGGTAGAGAGGACAGAGCGATGTTCTGCAGACCTCTGGAGGTCAGTGGTGTAATAGTCTGCAGGATATATCCCTATGTATCAGGAGGTAGAGAGGACAGAGTGATGTTCTGCAGAACTCTAGAGGTCAGTGCTGTAATACTCTGCAGGATGTATAACTATGTATCAGGAGGTAGAGCACAGAGCGATGTTCTGCAGATCTCTGGGGGTCAGTGGTGTAATAGTCTGCAGGATATATCACTATCAGGAGGTAGAGAGGACAGAGCGATGTTCTGCAGATCTCTAGAGGTCAGTGGTGTAATAGTCTGCAGGATATATCACTATCAGGAGGTAGAGAGGACAGAGCGATGTTCTGCAGATCTCTAGAGGTCAGTGGTGTAATAGTCTGCAGGATATATCACTATCAGGAGGTAGAGAGGACAGAGCGATGTTCTGCAGATCTCTAGAGGTCAGTGCTGTAATACTCTGCAGGATGTATAACTATGTATCAGGGGGTAGAGGGGACAGAGCGATGTTTTGCACCAAAGACAGCTAAGGGGTAACAGCAGTGGGGTGATCGCTGCAGCCCCTTCCTTCTAGCTGTCAGCGGGGGTCTCAGCTGTGGGACCCCCACTAATCAGTACTAAGTATACAACTCTGACATGTTAGACGTTTCTGCTGAGTGCAGAGGTGCCGTTACAGTGTGTCCTCGGTATGGGCAACCAGGAGCGCAGACTGCAGGGGGTAGTTTTAGAGAAGGGGAAGTGGTCGGGGGTCAGACAGCGCGGTTGGAGAGCAGCGGATTCGGGGGAAAGGCGAGGAAGTGTTTTTTCTTGGAAGAAGTGACACCATTGGGCAACCTGCTCGTCGGCCGTCACCATCCACAGACCCTGGGGCCCCCGTCCGGGGCGCTGCCGCTGCCATCCTGTAGTGCCGGTATTAAAGGGGCGGTCTGGGTAAGATACCCTGGTATATATAGCCTGGTAAGGAATAGAATGGAGGTCCTACTGGCCTCATCATGTAGTCAGTGACTAAGGGTAAATCTTCAGCAGCTGGGTGTGCGCCCCCTGGTGTTCGTTCCCCCTGAGGCCGGACGTGGCCCCCGCCTTCACATATGTGGCTCCTTCTAGTCCGGGTCACCTATGGGGGCACATATTTAGCTCTGCTATAGCATGAAGCGTCAGTGTTATATTAGAGTGCGAGCTCTTGAGACGAGCCAACGCTCCTGAACGCCCGCCGCCTGTCATAGCGATACTCCGCAGTAACGAGGTGACAAACTGACAGGAAGACATTCAGGCGCTGGGATTCCACTGAAACTGACAGTTTCCCCAGTGAGCGGCTGCCGAGGCGTGACAAGGGGGGCGCCCCGAGACCACCGGAGAGCAGCGGCGCCTTCAGGAAACGAAACTTATCTGCAATGAGGATGCTTACAGATTCTGCCGCTCTGAGTCCGAGGCCGCGATGCACAGATAGGACATCCCCTGCAAGAGAGAGAACACGTCATCAGCAGACACAAGGGGGCGCTGCGGCCTGCAGCGGTATACAGAGGAGCGGATACAGGAGCATACAGTAAGGAAGTCCTTTAATCCGGCATCAGAGAAACCTCAGATTCCAGATTATCAGATGCCTCTCGGTATATGATTACCGCACAACCCAGAATACACAGATCTCCCATCCGGAGCCTCCAGCGCGGATGCCAGACAAAATACCGGAGCCATTCTGAGCTGAAGAGTCCAGTGGGTGGAGCTACTAGGTACTGTCAGTCACTGATAGCTCCGCCCACCGGACTGTTCAGCTGAGAATGAGCAGAGATCTAAATGACTATGATACAAGTTCTGCTGAATCTTCCCCATAAATCTCTATATCAGTCCGCTCGGCTCCTCCCACTCTACAACATGATGCCTGCGGGCGGACGGCGGGGTAACATGGTGCAGCTCCTCGGACTGAGCCGAACAATGGAAAGTACTTGCACTGGTGTGAAGCCGTACGCCGTAGTTACACGGGCGACCACCATATTGGTCCCAGACGCTCAGACTGATATCACGCGAGTCAACGTACGATTTTCCCTGTAAATGCAATGCGTTTTGGGAGAAAAACCCAATTGTCTCACCGGACGCACGTTTTTTACTTTCACTTTTTTCACTTTCTTGAAAACGCTTGTTTTTTCAATAGGAAAAATAAAATTTGCATTTAAAAACACTCCCATCTGCGCCCTATAAATAAACCCGATGCACATAACAGGCGGCACGTCACGGTTATGCATCGCGCAACACACAAAATCTGCGCAATAAAATCGTCCATTTAAGTTGGTCTTTAGCGCGGCCTCACACGAGCGCTGATTCGCAGGCAGTCAGATGCATCGCCGTACACTTATTCACCCACAATTGCGTAATATGCTAGCGCAAAAAAAAGCCGTCAGGTTCCATTTTGCTTTGTATTACACGCGGGAGACACCATTGTTTGTTATGGGTGCGTAATCATTCCAAGGGCCACAGCGAGACTCAGGGGCCACTCACGAAACTCTTTGGGGCGCTCTCTCCTATACCAATAAGTCAGTCAACCGCGCTACTCTGTAGGACACAAATGCTGGAAATGAGCAGAAGGCTGATCAAGTGGAGAACGGGTGAAGGATCTGGGAAGGTTTAGCAGAAGAGAAGGCTGAGAGGAGACTTAATAGCCGTCTACAAATATCTGAAGGGCCGTCACAGTGCAGAGGGATCAGCCCTATTCTCATCTGTACAAGGAAAGACTAGAAGCAATGGGATGAAACTGAGAGGGAGGAGACACATTACATATTAGACAGTGAGGGGGATCAATGAGTGGAACAGGTTACCACAGGAGGTGGGGAGTTCTCCTTCAATGGAAGTCTTCAGAGGCTGGACAGACACCTGTCTAGGATGATTTAGTGATCCTGCACTGAGCAGGGGGTTGGACCCGATGACCCCGGAGGACCCGATGACCCCCGGAGGACCCGATGACCCCCGGAGGACCCGATGACCCCGGAGGACCCGATGACCCCGGAGGACCCGATGACACCAGAGGACCCGATGACACCAGAGGACCCGATGACACCAGAGGACCCGATGACACCAGAGGACCCGATGACACCAGAGGACCCGATGACACCAGAGGACCCGATGACACCAGAGGACCCGATGACACCAGAGGACCCGATGACACCAGAGGACCCGATGACTCTGGAGGTCCCTTCCAACTCTACCATTCTAGGATTCTATGATTATCAGTTCCATCTGGGTTTCCGGCTGAAGGCCATTTTGGGAGAGTCAGGCGGAACCCCAGGTCCTACACCAACACATACTGTGAACTAAGAAGTCTTCCTATGGGAGGCACTCCATGCCATAAATGTCTGATAAGCAGGACCCCCAGAAGTGTAACCCCACCTATAGAGGGATTGGAGAGGTTGCTAACCCCTTCACAACCACGGGTAGTTAATTTACATTGCTGCTGCCTGGGCTCTGTGCAGCAGTGACATAAATGAAAATCAGGCACTCCGCCGGCGATCGTGGCCCCCATAGTGGGTAAAACACCCGAAACACGACGAAGCATACCCGCACGCATAAACGCATTACATAAAAATGTAAATAGATATGATGCAAGGTATTGGTTCATATTTTGGCCAAGATACTTAAGCCCGCGAGCCAACTTCAAGGGTCCTCGTTGTCTTGTAGGTCCCTATACTAATGAGATAACTTCCACATGAAACCTGCCTGCATGCGGGGCGATCGTCCCGACAGGACGATCCCACGGAGGACCCTAGGGACCCACCTAGACCTAGATGACAAACGAAACACAGCAGAACCTAACCCAGCTCACAGCAACACGCCAGGGATTTGCATTCAACACCGAACACCATGCACCCTGAACAGGACTGTTCACACCACACGTCCGGCTCACGCACAGACACGCAGGAGCATGACACTGCTCACACTGAACAAACAGAAGAAAGAGGAGCTGGTATATATGAGCAGCAGACCAGGGAGGAATGGCTGGCTGGAGAAATACACACCCAGCCAGCTTAATCAGCCCCCACCTGTAGGGGTCTGCGCCTGAACCTGACAATAATGAGCAAAACAGACGACTTTAACCCCTTCTATTCCAACCACCTATTCAGTGACTGCAGCTGACTGTTTGGCGTTGGGTGCGTTCACACGCCGCGTATTCGGCTGATTTCAAATATTTCCGACGCGCCTCCCTAATAAACCCATTAATCTGCGTCTGATGATCAGTCCAGCGGGTTGTGGATCTGTCATTTACTGCAGGTGAAAGATGAAAAAACTAATTTAAAAGAAGTTTCCACAACTTTGGCGTTTTTAAAATATTTGCGCAAATCGTATTCGTCTAGTTTTATCATCTGAAGTACAACTTGTGAACCGGATTATCATTAAGGGGCAACAGGCCGGTCCTGAAGGGGTTAAAGGAACAATCCGGGTAAATCTGAGGTTGTACAAGCTGCGTGGTGCGGGCAGAGGGGTTCACAGCACCAGCCGTGTGCTGCATTAACCCGTCACCACCCGGACTGCACAGATCCCCTATGAGGGTCCCAGCCACGCTGCCCTTCCCCACAATAATGCCACACAGACTGGCGCTATTGGTCACAAGTGGTCCCCGTTCATTCCAGATACAATGTTGGTTCGTGGCGGCCCCCAGCGGTGCCGCCTCTTACATCATGCCCCCTGTGTGTGGCATGGAGAAGGAGGAACAGGAAGGGGGCTGGTTGAGTAACACACGGAGCAGAGATTGAGGGCAGAGACCGCAGCGCGGCGGTCAGGATGAGACTCTGCATCCTCTCCAGATGTCTCTGCTCTCACTGTTTCTCCCAGAGACAGGAGGGAGGAAGCAGCTGCAGAGAAGCTCCTGGGACCCCGCAGGACCCCGCTGTCACGTCTCATGATGGATGACTGCAATCACTGAGCCACCACAGCTCCCCCAACATATGGGATCATATGGTGTAGAAAACCCATTTTCATACCCTTGGTGGAGCATTATGGGTTAATAGATGGCAGCAGCTTATCTGGGACATTCAGGGGCTGCCCGCAGCGCCCACCTCCCTGGCGGACCCGGCACATCTGGGCATCACACACACAGACACTGGTTTCAATGAGAACTTTGTGCTATTTCATTTCTCCTGTGGAGGCGCTGCAGCGATATTGAACCCCTGCTGCTGGGCTGCCCCAGAGATTGGGGGCCTTCATATAGAAAACAGCTGTGTCCCAATATCATCCTTTTATTAAAATAGTTCTCGTTCCCGCCATTCTGAAATGATCAGGCAGGAGGCGCCGCAGCATCAGACGCCAGGGCTCTGCTCCGGCGCCGCAGCGCCAGGCGCCAGGGCTCTGCTCCGGCGCCGCAGCGCCAGGCGCCAGGACTCTGCTCCGGCGCCGCAGCGCCAGGCGCCAGGACTCTGCTCCGGCGCCGCAGCGCCAGGCGCCAGGACTCTGCTCCGGCGCCGCAGCGCCAGGCGCCAGGACTCTGCTCCGGCGCCGCAGCGCCAGGCGCCAGGACTCTGCTCCGGCGCCGCAGCGCCAGGCGCCAGGACTCTGCTCCGGCGCCGCAGCGCCAGGCGCCAGGACTCTGCTCCGGCGCCGCAGCATCAGACGGCAGAGCTCTGCTCTGGCGCCGCAGCGTCAGACGCCAGGACTCTGCTCCGGCGCCACAGCGCCAGACGCCAGGACTCTGCTCCGGCGCCGCTGCTCTCAGTTCTGTCTCAAAGTCCTGAATCAACTCTGAAAATGTACAAGATTCTGATAAAGTTATAGAATCAATCCCCCCCCAATCCAGCGGTGCAACATTCAGCGCAGAAACGCCGCCCGGCTGCACCCAGTAGCTGGTGCATATAGTGCCCTCTGCAGGCTGCGAGTGGAACTCCAGCCTCTCCTCTGAAACACCTTCTGTATCTGTAATTACGTTGGATTGCTGCCCTCTAGTGACCAGAGGAAGCGCTGCAAGAATACTGTAACACAGTGACCAACTAATGATGGAGGGATACACTGAGAGGAAGGCTCGACTGTGAGCTCCTGGGGTCAGGGATGATGGAGGGATACATTACATGTAGCTAGACTGTGAGCTCCTGGGGTCAGGGATGATGGGGGGATACATTACATGTAGTCAGACTGTGAGCTCCTGGGGTCAGGGATGATGGAGGGATACATTACATGTAGTTAGACTGTGAGCTCCTGGGGTCAGGGATGATGGAGGGATACACTGAGAGGAAGGCTAGACTGTGAGCTCCTGGGGTCAGGGATGATGGGAGGGATACATTACATGTAGTTAGACTGTGAGCTCCTGGGGTCAGGGATGATGGAGGGATACATTACATGTAGCTAGACTGTGAGCTCCTGGGGTCAGGGATGATGGGGGGATACATTACATGTAGTCAGACTGTGAGCTCCTGGGGTCAGGGATGATGGGAGGGATACATTACATGTAGTTAGACTGTTAGCTCCTGGGGTCAGGGATGATGGAGGGATACATTACATGTAGTTAGACTGTTAGCTCCTGGGGTCAGGGATGATGGAGGGTTACATTACATGTAGTTAGACTGTTAGCTCCTGGGGTCAGGGATGATGGAGGGATACATTACATGTAGTTAGACTGTTAGCTCCTGGGGTCAGGGATGATGGAGGGTTACATTACATGTAGTTAGACTGTGAGCTCCTGGGGTCAGGGATGATGGGAGGGATACATTACATGTAGTTAGACTGTTAGATCCTGGGGTCAGGGATGATGGAGGGTTACATTACATGTAGTTAGACTGTGAGCTCCTGGGGTCAGGGATGATGGGAGGGATACATTACATGTAGTTAGACTGTGAGCTCCTGGGGTCAGGGATGATGGGAGGGATACATTACATGTAGTTAGACTGTTAGATCCTGGGGTCAGGGATGATGGAGGGATACATTACATGTAGTTAGACTGTTAGCTCCTGGGGTCAGGGATGATGGAGGGATACATTACATGTAGTTAGACTGTGAGCTCCTGGGGTCAGGGATGATGGGAGGGATACATTACATGTAGTTAGACTGTTAGCTCCTGGGGTCAGGGATGATGGAGGGTTACATTACATGTAGTTAGACTGTTAGCTCCTGGGGTCAGGGATGATGGAGGGATACATTACATGTAGTTAGACTGTTAGCTCCTGGGGTCAGGGATGATGGAGGGATACATTACATGTAGTTAGACTGTGAGCTCCTGGGGTCAGGGATGATGGGAGGGATACATTACATGTAGTTAGACTGTTAGATCCTGGGGTCAGGGATGATGGAGGGTTACATTACATGTAGTCAGGCTGTGAGCTCCTGGGGTCAGGGATGATGGAGGGATACATTACATGTAGTTAGACTGTAAGCTCCTGGGGTCAGGGATGATGGGAGGGATACATTACATGTAGTTAGACTGTTAGCTCCTGGGGTCAGGGATGATGGAGGGTTACATTACATGTAGTTAGACTGTTAGCTCCTGGGGTCAGGGATGATGGAGGGATACATTACATGTAGTTAGACTGTTAGCTCCTGGGGTCAGGGATGATGGAGGGATACATTACATGTAGTTAGACTGTGAGCTCCTGGGGTCAGGGATGATGGAGGGTTACATTACATGTAGTTAGACTGTGAGCTCCTGGGGTCAGGGATGATGGAGGGATACGTTACATGTAGTCAGACTGTGAGCTCCTGGGGTCAGGGATGATGGAGGGATACATTACATGTAGTCAGGCTGTGAGCTCCAGTGATTACAGACTACGGAGTCTCAGAGTTTTGCTCTTTATGACCAACAGGAAATAAATTGCTACAATGTGTATAAAGCCCCTCTGGATACTCACCGGCAGGAGGGCTTTGGCGTTGCTGTGGACGGACACGATGTGCGTGATCCCGTGTTTGCTCAGCGACTCCCCGTCCTCGGCATCTGCGGTGAGAAATAAGGTGATGTGCGCAGGGAGAGAAAGCCTGACGAGGGTCCGGCACCTCTAGACATGGTTTGGGTGGAGGACTTCTGTTACGTGTACACTGACCAACCCCTTTATTACCGCCATCTAGTCACATCGGACTCCTTCGCCCTTTAGCTCCACAGTGATTCGTCGCGGTGTAGATTCCATTTGGTGATGAAATCCTCCTACAGGAACACCGGCCCCTATGGACAGGAAGCTTAGTCCCTGCAGATTAGATGGCTGTGCTGACATGTTCTGACCAGCGGACAGGAAGCTTCTTGTAGTTACCGCAGATTAGAGGGCGGGTGCTGACATGTTCTGACCGGCTGACAGGAAGGGGTCAGCGATTCATGCTGCTTGCACCAAATTCTGCCCTCCCATCAGCACATAAATCTGGCCCCATCTGACCAGGAGATGTTCCTCCGCTGCTCAGTGATACAAGTTTTGCGCTCTTTTGCCCGCTGAAGTCTTTCTGTTTCTCTTAGACACAATGGCGCTGGAACTGGTCGCCCGCTGTTATACCATCTGTGCGGAGGAACGGCAAGTTGTGCGTTCGGACATGTTAGTTGGAGCTCCAGCGTTGTATTCAGCTGACTGTGCAGCCTGTTGGTCAGAACGATTCCTGACATCCTCCTCCGACCCCTTTCAGTGATGAGTTGTTTCCACCCGCAGGATCCCCTTCCGCTGGATGTTTTCCTCGATCGCGCCATTCTCAGTATACTCCCTGCACCGTTACACAATAACCCCCCGTGGTTGGTGAGACCCCAGCTAGTCTAGCCCCGATGACCGGCCTCGCTGGAAGTCGCTCCGATCGCTGGATCTTCCATCTAATGTGGATTCACACTGAAACTGATCCACAGAAAACTTGTCACGTGACTTTATGCCGCACGCCGGGGTCACGGAGGGAATTACCGTACAGGGGAGCGCCAATTGTGAGAGGGCTGTGGGCTGTAATAAAGGGGCCAGTCAATGTTACAGGTGGAGCCAGGACTATGGGGGTGGAGTTATTGTCGCACAGCATTATATATATATGTCTTGTATCACTCACCCCGTATGTTCCCCAGATATAAACCATCCAGAACCTGCAAGATACGAAGACTGTGATAATTTGTAAACCACTAAACATCGAAATTCCTTTACTTCAACATCTGATAATCCAGAAACAAGCGGATTCTATTGATTTAGGATTAAAGAGTTTTTGTGGGACTTTTATTCAATCTGTTCTCAGGATCTGTATGATCATTGAGGGTCTGACCTCAGGATCTGTATGATCATTGGGGGTCTGACCTCAGGATCTGTATGATCATTGGGGGTCTGACCTCAGGATCTGTATGATCATTGGGGGTCTGACCTCAGGATCTGTATGATCATTGGGGGTCTGACCTCAGGATCTGTATGATCATTGGGGGTCTGACCTCAGGATCTGTATGATCATTGGGGGTCTGACCTCAGGATCTGTATGATCATTGGGGGTCTGCCCTCAGGATCTGTATGATCATTGGGGGTCTGACCTCAGGATCTGTATGATCATTGGTGGTCTGACCTCAGGATCTATATGATCATTGGGGGTCTGACCTCAGGATCTGTATGATCATTGGGGGTCTGACCTCAGGATCTATATGATCATTGGGGGTCTGACCCCAGGATCTGTATGATCATTGAGGGTCTGACCTCAGGATCTGTATGATCATTAGGGGTCTGACCTCAGGATCTGTATGATCATTGGGGGGGGTCTGACCTCAGGATCTGTATGATCATTGGGGGGGGTCTGACGTCAGGATCTGTATGATCATTGGGGGTCTGACCTCAGGATCTGTATGATCATTGGGGGTCTGACCTCAGGATCTGTATGATCATTGGGGGTCTGACCTCAGGATCTGTATGATCATTGGGGGTCTGACCTCAGGATCTGTATGATCATTGGGGGTCTGACCTCAGGATCTGTATGATCATTGGGGGTCTGACCTCAGGATCTGTATGATCATTGGGGGTCTGCCCTCAGGATCTGTATGATCATTGGGGGTCTGACCTCAGGATCTGTATGATCATTGGTGGTCTGACCTCAGGATCTGTATGATCATTGGGGGTCTGCCCTCAGGATCTGTATGATCATTGGGGGTCTGACCTCAGGATCTGTATGATCATTGGGGGTCTGCCCTCAGGATCTGTATGATCATTGGGGGTCTGACCTCAGGATCTGTATGATCATTGGGGGTCTGCCCTCAGGATCTGTATGATCATTGGGGGTCTGCCCTCAGGATCTGTATGATCATTGGGGGTCTGCCCTCAGGATCTGTATGATCATTGGGGGTCTGCCCTCAGGATCTGTATGATCATTGGGGGTCTGACCTCAGGATCTGTATGATCATTGGGGGTCTGACCTCAGGATCTGTATGATCATTGGGGGGGGTCTGACCTCAGGATCTGTATGATCATTGGGGGGGGGGGGGGTCTGACCTCAGGATCTGTATGATCATTGGGGGGGGGTCTGACCTCAGGATCTGTATGATCATTGGGGGGGGGGGTCTGACCTCAGGATCTGTATGATCATTGGGGGGGTCTGACCTCAGGATCTGTATGATCATTGGGGGTCTGACCTCAGGATCTGTATGATCATTGCGGGTCTGACCTCAGGATCTGTATGATCATTGGGGTCTGTCCTCAGGATCTGTATGATCATTGGGGGTCTGACCTCAGGATCTGTATGATCATTGGGGGTGTGACCTCAGGATCTGTATGATCATTGGGGGTCTGTCCTCAGGATCTCTATGATCATTGGGGGTCTGACCTCAGGATCTGTATTATCATTGGGGGGTCTGTCCTCAGGATCTGTATGATCATTGGGGGTCTGACCTCAGGATCTGTATTATCATTGGGGGGTCTGTCCTCAGGATCTGTATGATCATTGGGGGTCTGTCCTCAGGATCTCTATGATCATTGGGGGTCTGCCCTCAGGATCTGTATGATCATTGGGGGTCTGACCTCAGGATCTGTATGATCATTGGCGGTCTGACTTCAGGATCTGTATGATCATTGGGGGTCTGACCTCAGGATCTGTATGATCATTAGGGGTCTAACCTCAGGATCTGTATGATCATTGGGGGTCTGACCTCAGGATCTGTATGATCATTGGGGGTCTGACCTCAGGATCTGTATGATCATTAGGGGTCTAACCTCAGGATCTGTATGATCATTGGGGGTCTGACCTCAGGATCTGTATGATCATTGGCGGTCTGTCCTCAGGATCTGTATGATCATTGGGGTCTGTCCTCAGGATCTGTATGATCATTGGGGGTCTGACCTCAGGATCTGTATGATCATTGGGGGTGTGACCTCAGGATCTCTATGATCATTGGGGGTCTGTCCTCAGGATCTCTATGATCATTGGGGGATCCCACCATTTTTATGCTTCATGCAGGTAAAGCAGCACATCATCCATGAGACCATATAGGATATTTAATGCCCTCTAATTCCTGGCCGCACTAGTACTTCTTGCACGTGAGATTAGGGTGTGAGGTGCTGCAGCAGCTGAGTCAGTGGGAATCTCTTGCCTGTGGAGCTGTGTGGGGACTGAGGCAGCCGGTCACAACACCTGGACCACCCAGAGCCTGATAGATGTCCGTATACAGAGCACGCTTATGTCTAATCCCTGCGGGGGCGCCGCTCATCGCTTTACTGCGGCTATTTATGTCTTGTTTATCCGAGGGAGAAGCTATTAACGAGCCGCACAGCTGAGCCTCATCCGAGCTCCAGCACTGCGTAAGGGGCGTGTCAGCGGGCACCGTGCCCATACATCGCTCACACTGGGGGGCGCCATACGCAGTCCTGAATGTCCATACAATTACATTGGGCCGCTCAGAGCTGCGTATTACGTGCGTGAAAAAGAACCGCCGCCTGTCCTACTTTGGCGCGGGAGCTTGTGGGTTATCGGATGCCACTTCCTTAATATATCCCACCCGCCGCCATCTTGCAGACTATCGTGCGTTTCTACCTGAATAATATTAGAAATATTTATGTTTTGGAGAAATAGTGGAGTTTATGGAGACGTATTGGGGGACATTAGTGAAATGGACGGGTGACCCCGGAGGACCCCCGAGGACCCCACGAGTAACTGCCCCATCGCAGGCAGCGGGGCGTCCACAGACGAGCAAATACGCCGGAAGTCCCTTTTACAGAGAAGGATCACAGATAAAGAGCGAAGGATACATCGTCTATTCTCTGCTGGCAGCCATCCCCGGCGGATCGTTCACTGATCACTCGGATTAAATACCGATCGCTCCGTCGCGCTCAGTCACCGCTACAGCGAATGGGAACGACTGATGTAGCGAGTGACTCGGCCGTGCCCAGACCCCACTAGGGGCATAGCTGAGGGACTACAATCTGCATACGACGCTACTGAATATGTCAGCACTTTGGCACCTACAGATCTAAATAGCTTAATATCTGCAGGTTCCGCCATCACAGGGATCTATATAGTGGAGTCTGCCGCCCTCTAGTGGACGCCTGCTGTGTACGCAGCCACTCCGTCCGTCCATGTGAGTTCTCCCCGCTCTCTAGGTCTGCAGCTGGCACTGCCTACTATTAGCAGAGCCCACTGGTATCCTGGCATGTCACCCGGCACATGGCATATGATAACCATCCCATATCCACTATGCTGTGGGCTACACAGGGGTCTCTAGCCTGCCGCTGACACACTGCAGCAAATCCTCAGCCTTGAGTATGTTCCTATTCCTCGCAGCAAGCCTCGACCCAACTACTGCAAGGTGGACAGCGCTGTGCCTGGTCAGCATGGAAGCTGCGCTCTTACGGGGCACCGTGGGCTCTTCGGTCAGCTGATTGTGTGCGGGTGCCGGACAGTCAGACCCCCAAGCATCAATACCAAAGAGACAGAAAACCTTCTTAAAACACAAAGTAGCAGCTCAGTGTGCGAGTCTAGTAGTGCCCCCCGATACCTGGCTCATCCCTCCGCCCCCTCTGGTACCTGGCTCATCCCTCCGCCCCCTCTGGTACCTGGCTCATCCCTCCGCCCCCGGTACCTGGCTCATCCCTCCGCCCATGACTCGAGAGGAAACCGGTTGCCACAATCTGCGAAGAAACAGAACAGGCGGTAACGGAGCGAAACAAGAACACACAGCAGGAGGTGACGGAGGGAGAAGTGCAGCAGCAAGGACACAGAACAGGGGGGACGGAGGGAAACGTGCAGCAGCAAGGACACAGAACAGGGGGGGACGGATGGAAACGTGCAGCAGCAAGGACACAGAACAGGGGAGGACGGAGGGAAACGTGCAGCAGCGAGGACACACAACAGAGGGGGGACAGAGGAAAACGTGCAGCGGCGAGGACACAGAACAGGGGGGACGGAGGGAAACGTGCAGCAGCAAGGACACAGAACAGAGGGGGGACAGAGGAAAACGTGCAGCGGCGAGGACACAGAACAGGGGGGACGGAGGGAAACGTGCAGCAGCAAGGACACAGAACAGGGGGGGACGGATGGAAACGTGCAGCAGCAAGGACACAGAACAGGGGAGGACGGAGGGAAACGTGCAGCAGCGAGGACACAGAACAGAGGGGGGACAGAGGAAAACGTGCAGCGGCGAGGACACAGAACAGAGGGGGGACGGAGGGAAACGTGCAGCAGCGAGCACACAGAACAGGGGGGGACGGAGGGAAACGTGCAGCAGCGAGGACACAGAACAGAGGGGGGACGGAGGGAAACGTGCAGCAGCGAGGACACAGAAGAGAGGGGGATGAGGGAAACGTGCAACAGCGAGGACACAGAACAGGGGTGGTGGAGGGAAACGTGCAGCAGCGAGGACACAGAACAAGGGGGATGGAGGGAAACGTGCAGCAGCGAGGACACAGAACAAGGGGGATGGAGGGAAACGTGCAGCAGCGAGGACACAGAACAGACGGGGGACGGAGGGAAACGTGCAGCAGCAAGGACACAGAACATGGGGGGACAGAGGGAAACGTGCAGCAGCGAGGACACAGAACAGGAGGGGACAGAGGGAACGTGCAGCAGCGAGGACACAGAACGGGGGATGTAGGGAAACATGCAAAAGCAAGGACACAGAACAAGGGGGAGCGCAGGGAAATGTGCAGCAGCGAGGACAAAGAACAGGGGGGACGGAGGGAGACGTGCAGCAGCAAGGACACAGAACAGGGGGGAAGGAGGGAAACATACAAAAGGGAGGACATAGAACAGGGGGGACAGAGGAAAATGTGCAGCAGTGAGGACATAGAACGGGGGGATTGAGGGAAACGAGCAGCAGCAAGGACACAGAACAGGGGGGACGGAGGGAAACATACAAAAGGGAGGACACAGAACAGGAGGGGATGGAGGGAAACATGCAGCAGCAAGGACACAAACTGAGGGGGGACGGAGGGAAACGTGCAGCAGCGAGGACACAGAACAGGGGGGGGGGCGGAGGGAAACGTGCAGCAGCGAGGACACAGAACAGGGGGGGGACGGAAGGAAACATACAAAAGCAAGCACACAGAACCAGGGGGACGGAGGGAAACGCGCAGCAGCGAGGACACAGAACAGGGGGGGACGAAAGGTAACATGCAGCAGAGAGGACACAGACCAGGGAGGCATGGAGGGAAACGTGCAGCAGCGAGGACACAGAACAGGGGGGACGGTGGGAAACGAGCAGCAGCGAGGACACAGAACAGGGGGGGACAGTGGGAAACAAGCAGCAGCGAGGACACAGAACGGGGGGACGGTGGGAAACGTGCAGCAGCGAGGACACAGAACAGGGGGGACGGTGGGAAACGAGCAGCAGCGAGGACACAGAAC